>NC_083465.1:12228300-12495800 GCF_030014155.1 Tachysurus vachellii | reverse complement strand
GCAGGTGCTCGTTTAAAAGCTTCCCGCGGAAAGACACATAAAGCAAAGTTATGTTAACTGAAACAAGTAAAACTAACTAAAAATACGGAGATAAGAAAGGGAAAACGCATGAAGTCGGCATGTGGTTAGCTTAGTGATTAACTTGTGTGACTAACTGGACTTTCACAGTATCTTTTCACAGAGAAGACTAATAATAATAAGAGGAATACTAACAGAAGTCTAATATAACAGCCTCACAGAACACCCAGAGAAAGTCACTTTCCCTTCTCGCTGGGAGTGATTCCTTTATATTAGATATTATTTTTCATCTTAAAAAAGCTGGATATTTACCTTTTGAAATGTGAAGTACACAAATGGTGGACAATAAATACTGTGCTACTTGTTTAATTAAGTAAATAATGGGTCCTGTATGGTACAAAATGTCACCCTATGGTATCACCCCAGTGTAAAGGAAAGATCTAATTTAGTACCTTTTTTCTGAGAGTACACACAACTCGATATTAACCATGCACTGACTGTCCACTTTATTTTGTTTAAAGATCAGCATGGGGAAAGGTGTGATCTCTGTCACCAACCCTGACATGGTTCTTGGTTCTGGGCTGGTTTGGGTATTCTACAAACTGCTGATCTGCTGGGATTTTCACACACAACAGAATAAAATTTACTCCGAATGGTGTGGAAAACATCCTGTAAGCAGAGGATCTGCCAGGTGAAACACCACGTCGATCAAAGACCAGACTAGTTTGAGTTGAAAGGAATTCAGCGAATTGTATTCAAATTGTAATTCAAATTAGCACTATTCACAGTGCTGAGGTGATCAGAAAAGCATTTATAATGAACAACATATCAAACCTCGAGCACATCAGGTTCCTCTCAGATTCTGGCTTAGAGGAGTGGAACCCCATGTGGATGTCTACTGTTGTAGCTCATCTAGCTCAAGGTTCAATTTTTCTGTGCGTGTTGAGATGCACTCACCATCAGCTTCATCAAATTCAGATTTATTTCTATAGCACTTTTAACATTGGACATTGCATAAAAGCAGCTTTAAAGAAAATTAACACCAAAAAAATTCAATATAAAGATTAATATAACGCAAAAAATCAAGATTAATATTAGATATATTTAAATGTGTTTGTATTTATCTTCAATGAACAAGCCTGAGGTTGTTTCCCTTGGAAACCTTAAGAGGAACCAGACTCAAAGGGGAACCCATCCTCATTTGGGTGAGTCTGGAGGGTGTGATGATAAATATACAGTCCAACAAATATTGTATTGATAAGGAGTATGTCTGAATAGTTCATGAATATCATAAAATCTGGCAATGTGGCAAACAAGGCGTTTCCACTCACAGAACGGTTCTGTGTAACATCTAGATACTGCTGTGTTTGAAAATCACAGATCAGCAGTTTCTGAAATTCTCCTGGTGCCATGCCATGTTTAAAGTCACAGAGACTACATTTTCCCCCATTCTAATATTTGTTGCTACCATTAACTGAAGATCTTGACCTGTATCTGCATAATTTTACTCGCACTGCTGCCACATTATTGGCTGTTTGGATAATTGCATTAATGTGGATGTGTTTCTAATAAAATGTTTATACTTTATAATGGTATTTACCAAAACATTTAAAGTTCGTTAACCACTTAAAGAGAAAAAAGTCAAATTGTTTTTGACAAGTAATTTATATTAAGCTAAAGAGTTTATGCAAAATCACAGTTTGGCCAACTACAAGCATTCCTAGGTTTATTTATTTATTGGCATGATTGTTCCACATAATCAACTAGAATACATTTAAGTAACGTATAAACAGAAAAATAGCTTCTTTAGTTGTAAATACATTCAGTTATATATTGTTTATCCAGGAATTATACTGTAACGTTCATACAATGAATTTTCATGCAATGAATGTAAACATTTCAAAAACTATTTGGCCATTAAAAAATATTTTTAATGAAATGTAAAAAGTGCATTACAATTAATTTTTACATGTGTTGACACCTATGTATCTATTTTTTTTTTGGTTGTAAACGGTCATAGAAACAGATAAAAATAAATCCACCTTAATATCTTATTAACAAAACCATTACAGCCAATTTCCCCAGTAATACACACATCCCTTTAAAAAAATGTAAAAGTCCAAAATATAAATAAACCTTCAAAGATAGCAGCATAAACAAGAGAAACCCTGTGCCACTGACTGAATAAGGAAAAAGCTCCCTCTACAGGGTCGTTAAGACAGTGCATCATGCTTTTTTATACAAAAGTACTATAGAACAAGTGTTCTTTCACTCTCTAGCACAGTGACTTGAACCAAGCAAGTAAGTGCCTGGTACAGTTGTACTGAAAGTACAGAGTAAATATGTGGACAGCTTAAGCTTCCCTAAAGAGTGAAATGAGGAATCTGCTCTCCAAACGTTCACAAATTTTAATGGCCGCATACTTTGGACACTTTTCGTAACTATTCTATATTTGTATGATACTGCCCTTTCATATAACATTGGGTATGTTTGTGTGTGATACAGAAAAGTGGGGCAACCATGTCCAGATGTCAGTAAATGACTATTCATCTAAGATTAGCTCCTTATTTGTTTTCTCTAATGTATCAAACTCAAGCTCATTTTCTCCCCCTTCAAGATACCCATTTCTCTCTAAAGACTCGTCATCTTTAAGAAGCTCTTCTTCTCTTTTAATGAGGTCTTCATCCTCATCACTTTCCACTGACCCTTCAGAACTTCCTCCTAGCAGTTCATCGATTGCATTAAAATCTTTCATCTCATCTGCATCTTTTTCATCCAGGCTTAAAGAGCTTTGATTCTCTTTCATTTCAGAGAAAACTCCCTGTAACGTTTCAATCTTGTCTTGAATCAGTTCATCAATGTCCTCTAGCTGTTCTTCACTTTCCATTGGTACGTCTTCATTCTCCTCCATGCAATCTTCCTCGTGTGACTGGACAATGGCAGACTCCTCACTCAATGACTCCTCTGTGTCTTCCAGCTTACTGAATTGGCTCTTATTTTTTATGGGCTTTTCATTCTCAGGGAGAGGTTTCCAGAAATCATATCCCTGGGTTAAAAACAAAGGAAAAAACAAAACAAATATGAGTTCAGTGATCTGGATCATGCAAGAATGTCTAAAATCACAGATACACCTGACTGATGGCCCAGTATTACAATGACAGCAATCAGTTTTAGCTGTGTCTGGGTAGTTTTCTGACTCCTCACAGTTAGATTTGAGTGCTGTCTGGCCACCTCACAGCTTACAATGAAATAAAATTCAGCTCTTTAAGATGACTGCACAATATAAATCAGTGTAGTGAGCTTTGGTACCCTGGTAATCAAGGATACTTGAAAACTGGAATATCAGACAAAAAAAAACAAAACATTTAAATACATAAATAGATTATACCTCATTGGATCTTGATCTTTTGAGAAGCACCTGCCATTTGGTGTATATTCTAGCAACAAAATCTTTTACCTGCAAATAACAAAAATATAGGATTATGATTTTTTTTATGTCGTTATTTAATTGACGGTCTGTAGTTAGAGGAATCTTTTTTGGAAGTTTATAGGTATTATTATGTACCTTACTCCTGTAAAGCATTTTCTCACTCTCCCTGATGTCGCACTTAACGTGTTTCTCTAGTTCAGCACACAGTAGCAGCAGCTCATTCTGAATAAAAGACAGATAGACAGACACTGTGTATAATTGCTAAACTAAAACTCAGTGAACACAGGGAAGTACTGTGTTTTTGTCAAAGTCTGTATTATAAAAACTCCACCATTTTGCAATGAAATTAACTCATTCTTAGTTACCAAAACCAAAATGACAGCTTGTGAGTAAGGCTACTATTACTTTATCAACATCAATAGACAAGCAATTACTGTTTACAGGGTCTTACTGCTGAAAAAAAAACAGAACTGCTATTTCACTATGGTATTTAAATCTGACCTTGAGCTCTTACAGTGCAGAGAACACATAAATTTCACAGAATTTCACCCTTCCACCCACAGACCATCCACTAACATACGATTTATAAACTATAACAACTTATTCCAGCAGCTTCTTGGGTTTCTTTTAAAAAGAAAAATGTCACCCAGGTCTTTAGGGGATGTTAGCAACAAAGAGACAAAGACTATTTAGTGTCTCATTATTACACACACAAAGATGGACTGAACAGAAAGGTCACACTTACTCTCTGATTTTGGGGCAAAAATTCAAAATTGGAGGCTTCATTTGTCAAAGCCAAAAGGCTGTAGCAGAGATAATAAGCCTAAAGAAAAGTAGCACATCATGCATAAGAAATGTAGAAAATCCATTATCACAAATTAAAAAGAGACAAATTCTTAGTGTGCTGCAAATCAAGGTTATTCTAGGCTGCATAAATAAATATAAAACGTACAAGTTAACCGGTATGTAAGCGAAATTTGAAAAGATGAAGACACTTTTATATTCTGAAGACAAGGGTAATGCAGCCCACGTGCTCTCAGTTCACCTGTTGGTCTGGAGTGGTGGCACAGTCATCAGTGTCCTGTGGCTCTGTGGTATTTGCAGCCATTAAGCCCTTTAACAGCGAGGAGGGACGCATTCGAGGTAGGTAACATCTCAGATCAGACAACTGTGGACAGGATGCAAATATAAGCGTATTTCTTGTTTCCTCTTGTTAGTAATTTGGTAAAGTTAGCAAGTTAGTCAGATCAAATCTTAAAGATTTTATCTAACCACAATATAACAAAATTCTTCTAACCTGAAATTCGGTGCAAGAGGGTGTATAAGTGCATCGGTGGTTTAACAGTTTAGAGATGACCGACAGGCTCACGTGTCTCCTTAATTGCCTTCATAGTGAGAATAGAAATATTCAAATATGTTAAACAATATAATCAGAGCAAACTTATTTTTATAGAAAGACAATACTCACTTTCCGCGGACGCTATGAGGTAGAAGCTGTACGAGACGTCTGAGGTTGTGGTGATCCTCACTCAGATTGGTAAAGGCCTGGCAAACCTGAGGCAACTGCATATACAAAGGAGAAAACCACAGAGAGCAATGACTCTGTATGTGTTTATCAGTATATACAGTAAATGCTTACAAAGTGAAACAAGATCAAAGAGTAACAAAAGGCTTTACATTGCTGGAATTAGGACTTTAATATGCTACCACCACTGCTTCCCACATACTGATAATACTCTGGCACTGTGCTCAGGTATACTCAACTCAAAAGTATAATTTCTCCTATATAGCAATGTGCATGCTTTTCAATCTGCAGCATGGGGTCAGGGAAAGGAAGAGAGTGAGTGAAAGAGAAAGAAAGAAAAAGAGAGAGAGAGCGAGAGAGAGCAGTTTGCTAGTTTACATTCCAATCAGCTGTATTCATCTCATAATTTTTTTGTAAAGTGCACAAAATATCAAACAGAGGCCAGTCCACTGATATACCGTAATTATTGTTTTAAAACATTAGCATGGGTGTATCAAGCATTTTTATTCATTTTTTAAACATAATGACAAATAAATGCAGAAGTTATTCCACTAAAGTATTATTTAAATATTCTTTGTATGTTCTTGGCAACAATGTAAATAAAGAGGAACTATAGCAAAAAAGATCTATAATAGTGGTGGTGTCTGTTTCGGAACTCGAAATGACAGGTGAGCTCAAAAGAGTTGAATGTGTGGATGAGAACGGAGAAAGGGGACATCTAGTCCAATCTAAATGTATATAATTATGTTAACAAATATCTTGTTCAGAGACATTGTCTAACCTGTATTTCCCATTGTGTCATGTTGTTGAGGAGGTGCTGTAGCAGGCAACTGAGGTCTCCAGTGGGCAGCAGCTGCAAACGTGTTTCCAGACTAACTCTACACACCACTGTCAACATCAACAACAGCTCCTCATCACTGTACACCTTTGGACACAAGGCTGCACATAGTGCCATGTACTAGACGATGACATACACACAAACACGGTATCAATCAACACAACACAGCTTATCACATCATGGAAATCTAAAAACATACAAATCATACTGTATTTTTTTCTGAAAAATTACCTTGATAATGTTCTCAAAATTGTGCTCTGGAAATGTATCACGTTCGTTCTCACTTCTCGTAACATCAGGCTGGATTTCCAAACTCTCACTAGCAAAGAACATTAAACTCCTTAACCAATACGTGCCAATGTTAACCACTATTAACGTTTCATTTAGAAAGACAGAAAGTCCAAAATTAACAGTAAGTGAAGTGATGGCGGGCAGGGGTGTGTGTGTGTGTGTGTGTGTGTGTGTGTGTGTGTGTTTGTGTGGATGTTGAATGGAGCAGAGGTTCAGTACTCACAGCAGATCTCCCTCTGTGAAAGAGGGTTGTAGAGCCTCCAATGGAAACAAACTGACAAACGATGCACCCATGTTTAGAAAGACTAGTGCAACATCCTGTATAGTGGGCACCCACACCTCAAACTTCTTATTGCTTTTCTCCACTACAACACACGAACAGCAGAAACTGTAAATACACATACTACTAGCACAGAGTAATTTTGAGGCACATCATAGCATACCTATTTGTTGAGCAGAAGATAAGGCAATAGACGTCAAGGCCTGAAGAATCTGTGCACAGACGATTGGATTCGGGTGCACTGACATCATCTGTCATATAATTCGAAAATCAATTTTACTGCAAAAATACACAAACAACCTATCTATCTAAACAAAGAAAATATCCAAGATATAATTCCATCTCATTCATGAGAGAAGAATCACAAGCTTATGAGATAAAAATACCTTCTTTTCCTTAATAAAATACACCATTCATGTAAGACATGTACATCACAACCTTTAATGCTTATTCTGTTATTTTGTGTTTGCATCACATCACAGGTTAAACATTAATGGACAGAAATAAATAACTGCTCTTCAAGTAAGCAATGCTTGAGTATTTTATTAATATGTGAGCATAGTGATTCGGTTTTGTACACCCTGTGCCGCTGTATGAAATGCTATGTGTGTATCTAAAATACGCTGTGATGTAGAACTCCTTACCTGAAAAAGCCAGCAGGTGACCTGAGGCTGGCAGGGGGAAGATGAGTAGGCTCTTCTAAACAAGCCTGCACTCAGCAGTGGCAGAAGCTGCTCTAAAGGCGCTCTGCACAGAGAGAAACATGCATTCAGCACAAAGTATACTCATTGGCCATTTGCCTCTTAGACCGTCAAATTAAGCGGTGTGGAATAAGAAAAAAAGCTTTTCCATCTACTGGTATAAAGCTTTTATTTTACATATGTAGGTTTTGATCTTACTGTAGCAGAGTCTTCTGCGCTCTGTTGTTCGGGGTAATACCCGTCTTCCTCAAGTCCAGACTGTGATGGTTGAAGAGTCGGCCAGAGTTGGCGAGAGTGAACACTTCCTCTCCAGGGTGGATGTCTCTTATGACGCATGATGTAACCGAGAATCTTTGTAAGAATTCCCTATAGACAAAAGACAGATAACAATTTGCATAACTGTTTCAAACTCTTCAATGCCTCAAAGTGAAAACACCAACAAAAAAAAATTACCTTTGCTCATGGGAAAGTTCTTCTTCTTCATTTTCATCTTCTTCCTCTAGTTTCAACAGGTCTTCTTTACAAGCTTGAAGCAGCTGCATTTCACGCTCCTTAGATCTATAAAAGTGTCAAGTAAATTAAATAAAGTAGGAACAACGAATGTCATGCTACTTTTTGCCTTGCAAATCAGAAAGGGGCTTGCTTATATGTCGACGTGTATGGTTAGCAATCGTGTACAAAGCATTTCCTGACTTACTTTCTATTCTGCTCCTTCTCCTTCAGCATTTGCTCCAGTGTATTCTTATAACTTGTAGCCTTATTTTTACAATCCTCTGGCTAAATGAAAATAAACAATTGCAGATCATTAAATAGGATACGCTGTCTCAAAATGTGGTCTAAAATAATACGGCTGTCCTATACAGTATATGGAACACTGATAACTTTTTTGACTATTTAAAATTACGACATTGCAAATATGCGTAAAAAAAGGTCATTTCAGGAAATAGCAAACATTAAGTGTAATTTGTTAAACAAAGTAAACAAAATCACAAACTCATTAAACCTAGCAATTTTAAAAATTGTAAATTCACATCTGCAAAACAGAAGCTAAAGCTAAAATGTCTGAATGCTAGTGCAAGAGGAGGAGATTTATAAATTGACAGGCGACATAACTGGCTCGAAAGGTTGAATGTTGTTAGTTCATATAATTTAGATTTTTCTCCAATTTGCTGTTAAACAGTATTCATTGTAGTTTAATTCTTCTGAATAGATATTTTACAGATTTCTAAAATGTATGATCTTTTTATGAACTGAACAAAACGTCGACTGCTGCCTTTACAGCTTGAGTGATTTTTCTTCAGTTCATCGTTTAGTTGTTAATATGTTTAAAAGGTGTGTTGAAGCGAGCTTACGACAACTTTAAGGTCTGGAGTGCTGGGCTCAGAGAACGTCATCTTCTCTGGAGTCACGGGCACACGGGTGCTGCGTGCAAAGATATCCTTCAAAGGCAGCAGTTGATCCTCCTCACTACTATGGCTGCTGCTGAGGCTGAGAACACAGGTATCCAACCACTCATCCTCCCCCAACTCCAAATCTAGAGGATCATGCCATACCAAGTCTACATCCTTCCTATCTCTGGTAATAGTCTTTGAATTGTGTGAGTCCGTGCCATCCAGAGAGCTGGGTGAAGTTATATCTGATTGCTGGATAGGAAAGCTGATCTCAAGCCTATCTGTAAAGGCTAGCAAAGAGCTTGTGTGTGAGGAGACGGGTGAACCACCTTCTTCCTGTTTTTTGCTGGTATGTGACGCGCAATTGTCAGCAGTGGCCGAGTTACCTCTAAGACATTTATTTTCAGTAGATCTTCTCATCTCCTCTTTTTTATAACCTGTTCCATGGCCCGTAGTCATCGGAGTTGCTGTCTGGAGTTTATGGCTTTCTGTCCATGGTTTGGCTACATTGTTTGAAGTCTTTATCCTGTCTTCAGTACAAATATTTAACTTTGGGGAGCATTTCTCCTTTAGAGTCAGCACAGGCCCATCAAATTCCTTTAAGAAGGCACGCTTAATAAATTTTGGTGGTGAGCTGGAATTGGAAGAACTAGAAGATAATGAGTAAAGTTCAACACCATCTTGACACAGTCTCTTGCTCTCCCCATGTCTTTCTTCGTTGGATTCTCTTCGTCTCTTCAAGGACAGAGATTTGTCACCTGTTACAAAAAAAAAAATAAATAAAAAAGACAAAATGCAGAGAAGTCAGATTAACGAAGACATGCACTCTGTCCCAGATGGTATCTTACTCTCTGTTTCTCTCCAAACCCCTATTTTTTATGTAAACCATATTCTCATACAAATGAATTATGGGTAGTTTGTGCCCTTTGGTGTAAGAACATATATTTTCCAAATTACTTTCGGAAAACTCTTCAACTACTACTCCATATAATAAATAGGTGATAGCTAGAATAGTTTAAAACAACTGAATAGTGCATTCCTTTGGAATATAATTTGGACACTGGGAGGGAACCGGAATAAACTCATGCTAACAAAATTGAAATCTTCATGCAGTAACTTCATGGAGATATGCAGTATCAAACTGTAAGAACTTAGAAGGGAAATACCTGGTACAGTTGCCTGGTGCTGCACACGTTCTCCCTACAGCACAACAGGGTTAAAAACATGACCATATTAAAAGTGCATGGTCATATCCATATCCTCAAGTTGAAATAATTACTTTTGACAAGATTACTCAGAAATCTTTCTAACCTGGCTAAGGGTAAATGAGCTGTGATCCCAATCGGCCGGTTTGTCCATCTTTTCAACAGACTGCTGGCTCTGCTGATTTACACCTCTTTCGAAATTCTGTGTTCTCTGAGAGTTTGGTGGAGCTGAAGCTTTGTGGCTCTCAGAAATGTTAGAGGAAATGAGAGGCTGTACAGAAGGCATCTTATGTGGAGTATTCCCTGACTGCGCAACAGGCTTTCCAACCTAAATATCACAGATTAGAGTAGAACTGTTAAAAGGTTTTAATGCTGCTTTTACATGCAATATAGAAAATATAGAATAGAAAAGCTGAGATAAGGAAAAAATAAGGAAAACAATGCAAGAAGTGTAATATATAAAACAGGTATAGAGTTTCTGATATCTGAGGAATATCTGAATCTCTTTTAGTTACCTTCAAATTCTCATTCAGCTGCTTAAAGAAAGCAAGGGCGAATTCTCTCTCTTTGACATATGAACCCTGCCTTTGTAAAGGAGCATCTTTTTTACCAGTAGACTGGCATGATCTTTCATTATTTATGTGGTTGTCATTGTTGTTGTTAAATAGTACTTTTCTCATTGATGCATTGTAATTGGAGAGACTCTCTTGGTCTCCTGCAAAGGTCTTTTTGGCGTCTGAAGGTAATTCTACAGCAGCTCTATTCTTCCTTTCTAGCACAGATTTATGAGGAGGTATACATTGTGAGAATGGGTTTAAAGGTTTCAGAGTGTGTGCATGCTTTTTATTTGTCTCCTGAGATGAGCACTGTGGAACTGGGCGAGATCTTCCTCTATCATCATCTCTGTGATGTAATGGACGACCGAGTGGAATTATGTCTTTCACTAGAATAGAACAAAGAGAAGAAGGAGTTATGTTTGTGCTATTCATGTATTAGGCATTAGCTAAAGGAAGCACCATGCTACCCAGAACACCCGACACCACATGACCCAGCCTGAATATCAGTAATGCTAAAGCTCTTAGATTTATATCTAGCAGCCAAACTTTGAGGATATACCCAGCCACCAAAGAAGCATACTCTTGCCATGACCAGAAGCTCAGGGTTAGAGATTTCACGGACAGCATCACCTCTCAGTAGTCACCATATACATTTTGCTGCCATTAGCTGATACACAAATGATGCATGCTGCACAATGGATGTTACTCAATTAATTACATGTAAGGTAGAACAAGTAATGAACTAAACAGCCTTTCAGGTATGTGCAACACTGAAGTGCATCTCTCACCCATAGAGGTGATGTGCTGCCTGAGGTTATTTTGCATTTTAAATTTGAAGGAAGAAAGACGGTGTCCTTAGAGGTCTTCTAAAACATCTAGACAAAAACAAAGGCATGTGAGCATGAGAAAATCTTTTGCATCTTATTTAATATCTGACAGAATCCCTATTGAATAGGTCATTGATGTAACATTGTCATGTTCAGTGCACCAGTTATATATATATATAAGATATATATATATATTCACAATTCGTTATATACATACATTATATATATACATACATTATATATATATATGTATATTAAATGCTCTGAAGACTGAAGATTCAGGTTTAAAATGGGCTTTAAGGTTTAAAATGGACTTTAAAGACAATTGGGTGAGTACTGTCTCAGTACATCTGTACTGGTCCACTATCTAAAACACAGCTGACCAATTATAGGGTCAGTAACTCAAAAAGAATCACTGATACAAGAGATTAAACAAAGACTGGTGTGCTGATCAACAGATAATCTACAGTCATGCAGTTAACAATCCACAGGGGATGTGGCATTATTTAATCCAGCACAACAAGTCTAAGTGTGTGTGTGTGTGTGAGCACGCATAAGCAAAAATTCCCCAAGAGCACAAAGCCAGCAGTCTGTCCTTTAATTCATCACCTTTTTATAGACAGTTTAATCCTGTTAAGCTATTATAGACATAAATGCAATTAAAGTTACATTTTATTATTTACTTCTAAACAGTTTGGTTACTGTTAATATTTTTTCATAGGTAGCCCCTAAAATATGGACTGATATTCATAATAAAACTTGTAATATCAAGCCACATGGTGTCATTTATTGAAGGGCTGGGAAATATAATATGATGATGATATATCGATTGTTGTAAATGTTGCCAGACTGTACTTTTGTGTGTATCATGACATAATTTGTTAACATTTTGTGCCTTTTATCTAACTGATTTGATGTCAAGGTTGTGCACAGATTAAATCATTGTATAAATGTTAACATTTTTTACAATATTTAAATTTTTTATCCATATTCGATGTCAACAATTTAGTGTTTTATAAATGCAGAAAAAACAGGATTTGGTTCATGATATAATGGGTATTAAAGGAAAGTCTAATAGTATTGTGGTATATTTTGGGCATATCTCCTACATACTTTTCTGAACAAATTATATGAACAGTCAAAGCTTCTAATGTTAAAAATGCCTTTTGCAGAAGCCACTCGTTTTGGCCCAACAGATTATACTGTATAATAAACATTAATGATGTGATGTAATGAAACATTTGTTCATCAACACATTAAGATTAGATTTTAAAGGGGAAATGAGTGAAAAACTTGTGTACAGTTTAGTTAAACCATCTACAGCACAGCCACTATAGCCAGTCTATCTATCTATCTATCTATCTATCAATCTATCTATCTATAGCCATGATGTGCTGTAGCCATGATGTTGTCATCCAGGTCACTTACACGCCCCTCTGTCATCGTCAGACATAAATAAATATAACATTTGAGCCCAGAAATAATGTATTCACCTTTACTTAGAACACATAGCTACGAAATTTACAATTAGCATTTACTGAGCACGTTCAGGTAAAGTTACAGTAAATATTCCACCCGGGAGTAAACAAATAATTCTGCACTTTTCTATAGTTGCAGTAAAGTGGTAGCTGACAACACAGGTTTTGCAGGTTAACTAATGATCCATTTTAGTTTTTAGATATCACAGCCCGTTACAAATAATGTTTTGTTAAATTACATTAAACAGGAGGCTTGATGATCACTTTTTATCAGCTGAAACATGAGAATACAGAGTGCTTCCGGCTATGTAAACATTAGCTAGTTTGGGTTAGCCGCTAGGTACTGGCTAAACAGGCTAGCTAGTCCCTCTACATACGTGTTTTAATGACAAAATTAGATGAGTACCTTGACTACATTCTCGTGTCTGAAGGAAGGTCAGCGATAGTTATTTTCCAAACGTACAAGTGAATGACATCTTTATAAAACGAGATAATTTCGCCCCCACTCTAAGAAGCCGCCATCTGTGAGTGGGCGGAGTCAGGCAAATCTTTCCGTTTCAATGTCCAAAGTCCCGCCTCATGCGTGGATTGGCTCCAGATAAGCAGTATGCCGATAGGACGGTTAGAATGTCCTTCATATCACAGTTGCGCACAATGCAATAATGAGTGACTACGTCACAGCTGTGCTTAAAAGTTTGCATACCTTTGGAAGAATTTTTTTTTTAAAGAAAACGAGTGAGAAGGCAAAAAAAAGGACTCAATTTAATATGTAAGAAAATAATCCATGTTCAAAAGTTTGCATATCTTTAGTTACTTAATATTATACTTAATATTATGTATTGCACCTTTAGCATTAATGATGGAATGCAGTCTTTTGTAATAATTGTGCATGAAGTCCTTATTCTCTCAGGTGGTATAGCTACACAGTCTTCTTGGCAAAATGTCTCCAGTTCCTGTAAATTTTTTGGTTGCTTTGCACAAACTGCACATTAGAGATCTCCCCATATTGAGGTCAGGAGACTGTAATGGCCACTCCAGAGCCTTCATCTTTTTTTTTTTTTTTTCTTTTTTTTTTTTGCTGTAGCCATTAGAGGGTCAACCTTGCCTTGTGCTTTAGATCAATTGTCATGTTGAAACATCCAAGAGTTTCCCATGTCCAGCTTTCAGAAAAATGTAGAATGCAAATTGTCTGCCTGTATTCTCTGATAACATGCTGCATTCAAATTGCTCACACAGCCCCAAAAATGAGAGATCCACCACCATGCTTTACAGTGGGGATGGTGTACTTTTCACAGTAGGCCTTGTTGGCTCCTCTCCGTGCACAGTGTGATATAAAGTAAAATATTGGTCTCATCACTCCAAATGACTCCAAAATGCTGTAAGGCTTGTCTAGATGATGTCTGGTGTACTGAAGACGGGCCTTTCTGTGGCATGGGCACAGTAACGGCTTTCTCCTGGCAACTAGACCATGCGGGTCATTTGTGTTCGAGTACCTCCTTATTGTGCTCCCTGAAATAACACCACTTTTTTCCAGAAGCCTATGTTTCTTATTGTGTGGGTTTATTTTTTTTTTTTTGCATTCCGAACAATTCTTCTAGGCAGTAGTGGGTGAAATCTTTCTTGGTCTACCTGACTGTGGCCTTGTATCTACATGTATAACCTCTTATTTTCCACCTCTTTATCAGAGTTTGAACAGCACTGACTGGCATTTTAAAGTGTTTAGATATCTTTTTATATCCTTTTCCTGCTTTATAAAGTTCAACTACCTCATTATGCAGGTCCATTGGCAGTTCTTTTGCCATGGTTCAGTATCCAGCCAAGTCAGTACATCACCTCATGAGCTGAGAAACTCACTGACTATTAATGCACAGGCACTAATTACAATTACAGTGAGTCAGGTGTGAAAATGTACCTTTAATAGCCATTAAACCTCTGTGTGTTTATAATGTGGCCAAAAATTTAATTATATGTAAACTTTTGTTCAGGGTTGTTTAGTTGATTTCAGTTATCATTAGGTTTTTAAAAAGGAGTCAAACAACTATGTGATAATTAATGACGTCACGTGACCACTATCCTTAAACGGCTCTGACAATGAAAAGAAGGTTTAGAAACACCAGCCACAGCTAAATTGTTCTAACGGTAACGATGTGGCCTTCGGGAACGAATCGGTTCTTTGAGTCATTCAGTTGTGACTGCATTAGTTCACTCACTCACTCATTTTCTACCACTTATTCGAACTACCTCGGGTCACCAGGAGCCTGTGCCTATCTCAGGCGTCATCGGGCATCAAGGCAGGATACACCCTGGACGGAGTGCCAACCCATCGCAGGGCACACACACACACTCATTCACTCACACAATCACACACTACGGACAATTTTTTCCAGAGATGCCAATCAACCTACCATGCATGTCTTTGGACCAGGGGAGGAAACCGGAGTACCCGGAGGAAACCCCAGAGGCACGGGGAGAACATGCAAACTCCACACACACAAGGCCACCTCCATAACCACTAAGCCACCGTGCCCCCCACACTGCATTAGTTCTAAAACGTAAATCAATGGAAATAATTCAAAGGCACTACAGGCACAATAAGATTAATGCAGGTATGCTTACTGTATTTGTCCATTCTTTTGTATTGCCTTGCTGAATTTACAAATCTTTTTAAATAAAATGCAAATAATGTTATTTTGTTAATTTGATTTTATAAAACAACTTCAGGCAGACACAGTTAGGGAGAATAAAAATATATAATCACTTTTTTAATCAGAATTTTAAAAAAAGAAGGATCACTGGACACTGATCACTGATCCTAACTTCCTTAGCTGGGATATGTGAAGAATAGTATTCCACTGGAACATATTTGTGGCAATAATAAAGGGCAGTTCTTCTTCTAACTTTATAATTAGAAACATGTATACAGCTGCAATTCTAAATAAGCAAGACACCTGTTTGGCTGCTGTGTGTTGTGGCTTGCAATCAGAAGGATCTTTACTCAAACAGTTTGCTTTGGAGGTGGCATCTCATTTCTTTTAAAACAACAAGCCTAAGAATGAACCCCAACAGCACTATGCAATTCTGAAGCTGTAATCTTCTTTTGCCACATTTTTATTATTATTTTTATGTTATTATGCTTTGCACTGATTATGTGTTTCTTCATATCCAATACTTCCCTTGTCAAACAACCATGTTCTTTGATGGATAATATATTGCATATAGATATCTTATATTACATTCTCTTATATTTTGTAGCTGAAAAAAGAAGAAAACTTGAGCACATGCACTGGGCATATCCAGTAGCACAATTTGAGTTGTCTTGTAAAAGAATCCACAAGTCTACTAATAACCAGACCTTGAACAGTTTAGCCAGGGAAAACAAGGGAAGTTGATAACATTTGGAAACACTGGGAGAGCTGTGAAGAAAAACACAAAACTACAGTCACTGACATTACTAACCCCCTCAGGGCAGGAATGAAAGTATCACAGTCCACCACACAAAGAATATTTTGAGAGCAGAAATATAGAGGATATGCCACAAGGTGCAAACAACACATCAGCATTAACGAACAGGAGGTCAGATTAGAGTTCACATATAATTACAGAGATGATCATCAGCTTTAATGATGATGTAACGCATGATGGAAGCATCAGAATGAATTCAGAAGTCTACAGATACATTCTGTCTGCCAATTTACAGAGAAATGCATCCAGTCTAATACGGAAGAATTTTATCATGCAGCAAGTCTAAGACCCAAAACACAATCACAACAAAACAAAGCCAGGATATAATGGGATGATTGAGGCAGGAAGAGCATCCGGAGAAAAACCTGTGCCAAATCTAATATGTGGAGCACGTGATCCGCTGTGGGGTCACCGAACAGGGAACAGCCGGAAAAAAAAAAAATTTATTCAGAACTTTGCTGAAAATGTAAATAAGATACTTTCATATATCTTAGCCATATCGGGCCAGACTGTGTGACAGTTTCTTTCCACAAGCCATCAGACTCCTCAATAACTGAACTGAACTGTACCGAGCACAATACACACACACACACACACACACAAGCACGCACGTCAACTGTATAGAGTGCACTGATCTACACCAAATACACACTCTTCTGATGCACATGCTGGATTTATGCTGGATTCTTCATCTGATGTTGGGTACACACTAGAAATGACTTAGATCTAGTATAAAACATATGGTTTGGAGACTTATTACGTGCACTAAATATCTGATGAATCTCACGTCACAGATCTCTGAGCCTTTTTCAAACAAAAATCATAGTGATTAATAACTTGTCTTCTGAGAAGTGTTTTATTTTATTGTACCTGTCTTGCCAAACCTTCTCTAGAACTGTTGCTTTTTTGAGAACTCAACAGATGTAAAGAAACCTTAGAAAACCACAGACAGGACCAGTGACATGTTATATAATTTGCAGTTTTCTTTTGTGAAAGTACTGATGCAAGTTGTTACATGATAAGAGTTTGTAATGATTAAAGGACCTGTGCATGTGACAAAATAAAACAACCCACTGATGTGCAGTGGGTTCCTGTACAGTAGGAAGTGGATCTTCTTTCCACTCAGCAAGCAAATACATGTTCAAAACAACACTGAGTCTTTTTATGCACAATTGTACACCTTAACAAAACATAACTGAGGCTACCAGTAATTCTGGACCTGACTGTAATTCCACATATTTCATAAGTTATGAAAAGGTGTTAAATGAATTGATTATGGGTTGTTTAAACCATTTTGAGTTGTAATGAATGTAAGCTTTGCAGTATAAAATATTTTGTGGTTAAAAAAAAAGCTAAACTAGGTTAAGGAACTGAAATCTGGAAACCTGTTACTGTATTCTTTACAGTTCACTACTCCAAAGTACTTTTTAGTTTGCTGAAAACCTAACATGTTTTACACCAAATTAGTCAAGTATCAATGCACATAGTCGAAAAAAAAATCCATCCATGTTCAGAGTTTTAAATTACACAGATCGATCTTATCCTTGTATTAGATTATAGAGTGACTCTTTGGGGGAAAAATTCTAACAAATTTTATAAATAAAATTTCTTCAAAAACATTTAAGCATTTCTAAATTAGAGTTGAAATCCTTTCAATTCTCTCTAACAGTCTGTAACATTCTTCTTGCACATAATGACTAAATGTTTGCCTATTTCTGGTTTGAGGACTCACCCTTTACTCCTTTTCCCTCCCTTTCTACATGTCTGCTTTTGCTCTATCCTATGTACACAGCACTGTCCATATCAAACTGTTTCAGATTGCTGTTTTGCACAATACATTACAATACCTCATATTACTTTGTGATTCTGGTATTTCTGCACATACAATATAGAATATACTGGTTACACTGGTAACTGAATATACATATTACACTGGTCAGCGCCACTTTTGCCTTTGTCTTTTGTTTAATGTATTGTTTGTTTGCACTGTCTTTTGCCCTGCACTGTCTTCTTGTCTTTGGTCCTGCACTGTCCTCCTATCTTTGGTCCTGCACTGTCTTCTTGTCTTTGGTCCTGCACTGTCTTCTTGTCTTTGGTCCTGCACTGTCTTCTTGTCTTTTGTCCTGCACTGTCCTCCTGTCTTTGGTCCTGCACTGTCTTCTTGTCTTTGGTCCTGCACTGTCTTCTTGTCTTTGGTCCTGCACTGTCCTCCTGTCTTTGGTCCTGCACTGTCTTCTTGTCTTTGGTCCTGCACTGTCTTCTTGTCTTTGGTCCTGCACTGTCTTCTTGTCTTTTGTCCTGCACTGTCCTCCTGTCTTTGGTCCTGCACTGTCTTCCTGTCTTTGGTCCTGCACTGTCTTCGTGTCTTACACTGTTTGCACCAGGTTGCACAGATGCACTTTATGGAAGACTAACATACCAAGTCCTTATAGCTCTGTCTTTGTTTTTATGTAGCATCATGGTCCTGGAGAAACGTTGTCTCTGCAACATCTATATATGGTTTAAATGCCAATAAAAGCTTCTTGACTTGACAAACCATCCATTCACCATCAAGTTAACACAGTTAATGAGCCCCTCACCTCTACTTTAACACCTCTAATAAGTTAAAGTAATAATAATTTAATATCCAATTAAAAGGCATGTCTTCCACAGAATTGTCACGATAACCCTAACTTTTTCTCACGTGATAATATATTTTTTTTCACTTCGACTACTATACACTTTACGGTAGACTTTACGGTAACAGCTGTATTATGATACTGGGCTGGTCTTCTAGGGTCTCTCGGATTTATAGTATTAGCGGGTGTAAAAAAAAAAAGGTTGCTGCAGAGACACAATGCGCGTCGATCTGGCACCAGTGCTGTTGCTGTCTTTTGGACTCATTACCTGCTTTCAAAACGAGACTATAAAAAGCAATGTGACCATCCTGACTTTTAATGATACGGATTTATATTTAACAACCCCTAGTACTGCCAGTACAGATAATGGCACTGAGGTGGCGCGCGCTAGGACGCCTGCGGTGAATGATACGGAGCAGAAAGTCCATGATGTGCAGAAGGAAAAGTCGGACACAGAACACAAGACAATACCCGGCAAGTGAAAAACTTTTCTAACTTTTTTTTTAGGTCCTGGGGATGGGCTGGAGATTAGGGCTGCATGAATAGATGGATTGCATGTATTTTTCATCTACTGATGCATATTGTAAGTGTGTGATATGATGTGTATATGGTAACCTAGTGTTTCAAGTCCTGTCTATAAATGTTCAGCCTATGTTTTTTTGGGGGGGAATCTTCTGGGAATTCCGATTTCCTCTCCCAGTCCAAAAACATCTGTGGTAGGTTGATTGGCATCTCTGAATTCCATAGTTTGAGAATGTGTGTTTGCAATTGTGCTCCCAGACTAGTGTGTCCTCTACCTTGTGGCCCAAACCCGTTGGTATTGACTCCAGGCTCCCTGCAACCCTGCAAAGAATAAGTGGGACAGAAAATGGATGTGTTTATGCTGGATTCTTCATCTGATGTTGGGTACACACTAGAAATGACTTAGATCTAGTATAAAACCTTGACATATGGTTTGGAGATTTATTAAGTGCACTAAATATCAGATGAATCTCACGTCTCAGATCTCTGAGCCTTTTCCAAACAAAAATCATAGTGATTAATAACTTTTCTTCTGAGAAATTATTAATCACTATGAAAGTACTGATGCAAGTTGTTACATGATAAGAGTTTGTAATGATTAAAGGACCTGTGCATGTGACAAAATAAAACAGCCCACTGATGTGCAGTGGGTTCCTGTACAGTAGGAAGTGGATCTTCTTTTCACTCAGCAAGCAAATACATGTTCAAAACAACACTGAGTCTTTTTATGCACAATTTTACACCTTAACAAAACATAACTGAGGCTACCAGTAATTCTGGACCTGACTGTAATTCCACATATTTCATAAGTTATGAAAAGGTGTTAAATAAATTGATTATGGGTTGTTTAAACCATTTTGAGTTGTAATGAATGTAAGCTTTGCAGTATAAAATATTTTGTGGTTAAAAAAAAGGTTAAACTAGGTTAAGGAACTGACATCTGGAAACCTGTTACTGTATTCTTTACAGTTCATTATTCATCACTCTAAAGTACTTTTTAGTTTGCTGAAAACCTAAAATGTTTTACACCAATTTACATGAGTCATCAATGTGATACACATAGTCGAAAAAAAAATCCATCCATGTTCAGAGTTTTAAATTACACAGATCGATCTTATCCTTGTATTAGCTTATAGAGTGACTCTTTGGGGGGAAAAATTCTAACAAATTTTATAAATAAAATTTCTTCAAAAACATTTAAGCATTTCTAAATCAGAGTTAAAATCCTTTCAATTCTCTGTAACAGTCTGTAACAATCTTCTTGCACATAATGACAAAATGTTTGCCTATTTCTGCTTTGAGGACTCACCCTTTACTCCTTTTCTCTCCCTTTCTACATGTCTGCTTTTGCTCTATCACCCACCCCCACCCCCACCCCCTTATAGACTGTCCACCAGTTGGTTTGGAGTCTCTGAGAGTGTCTGATTACCAGCTACAGGCTTCGTCATCACTGAGCAGTGGGTTAGGCCCCCACAGGGGACGCCTCAACATACAGGTCAGCCAACATTCCATAAGTGTGGTTTTTATGGTAATGAGGATTTTGGAAACTGAATCATATACATATTAGCAGCCTTGTGTATTCAGCACAGACTACTGACCTCATCATGAAATCAATGCACCACACTATGTAATGTTGCCTTATTTTTGGTTTCAAAGGTGCTGACACTGCATGCAGAGTATTATAGGTTTATGTAGTTTGGTGAACAACTATGACTCATGTCTATAGGAGGTAAATGAGTGTAACTGGTGTACAGTCAGGTCTAGAGGACGGAGATGAGTATGATGGAGCATGGTGTGCTGAGACGGAGGATAAGGAGCAGTGGCTGCAGTTGGATGCTCTCAGGCCAACACTCTTCACTGGGGTCATTCTGCAAGGAAGAAGCTCCATCTGGAGGCAAGTGTGAACATTTTACTTATCTCTCAGATTGCATGTCAAATAAGGCTTTTTGTTTA
This sequence comes from Tachysurus vachellii, assembly GCF_030014155.1. Lineage (NCBI taxonomy): Eukaryota > Metazoa > Chordata > Actinopteri > Siluriformes > Bagridae > Tachysurus > Tachysurus vachellii. Next base: position 12,474,704 of record NC_083465.1, on the reverse strand, counting down.
GCATCAAATGTCTTTTTCTATTATTAATTTCATACTAATATGAATAATGTTTAGTAATGATACGGATATCGCTTTAGTTTTGGCTGAGTTTATGGAACTGAAAAGGTGAGTCTTGGAGTGTTTTGAGCCAGATGTGTCAATTAACAGCACATGATGACAGCATCACAGTGAGATCATAATATATGTTAAAGCCAACATCCACACCATTAGCAGTACTCAGTAAGTGTCTGTATACTTATACATACAAAAGTTTTAGGCACAAGTAGAAATGCTAAAAATTGAAGATGACTTAAAAATTAATTAACTTATATCTTTCTATTTAAAAGAAAAATACAGAAAATGTGCCATAACAGGTAGAAGAAAAATCTTTAGTAAACAGTAATATTCTACACAGACTAAGTATTTGGTGTTTTTGCTTTGCTTTTTTTAATATAGCTTCACTAGTAGTCCCAGGTGCAAGTTATCTATTTATGTTTTATATCTTTATATTTTTATTATATGTTATTGAGCATCTTGGAGAAACAGTTTTTCTGGATATATTGACAGTGCACTTGTAGGCTTTATTTGCATGTAAAAAAACAGGAGTCTTCATTATTTTTTCTGTCTGAAATGGGTTTGGTTTTTTATATATGTTGCTTTCTTAGGTGACATACAAACCTTTTTCTGTAACATAAATTTTCTTGACAAGTAATCAAAATCTAAAATCGGAATCTAAAATGCTTTAGTACTGACTCAATAATGCAGAATTTATGAGATAAATATATATTTTAATGGGTCATGTTGAATAAGTGTTTTGCATGTTTGCCTTGGATCACTAGGGTTGAGGGTTTAACTCCCATCCCTGCCTGTGAGTGGCGTTTCATGTTCTCCCCATGCTCCCCAATAACTTCTTTCCTTTTGGCTCTCCGGTTTCCTCCCAGAGTCCAATGACGTGTTGTAGGCTGAGTGGCATTTATAAATTGTGCCATAGTGTCCCCTGCCTTGTGCCCAGAGATCCCAGGGATAGGATCCAGGCTTCCTGTCACCCTGAGTAGGGTAAACAGTACAGACAATGGATGGATGTAATATTGATAACAAAATTTGCACAACAATTAGGGTGCCTAGAATTTTTGAACAGTGATGTGTCTCAAGACTTGTTATTTTGTGTTATACCTTATATTCATTTTGTGTGTGGATATATATATATGTGTGTGTATATATATATATATATATGGGGATGTGTGTGTGTGTGTGTATTTGTGTGTGTGTGTGTGTGTGTGTGTGTGTGTGTCTGTGTGTGCAGCTTACACTGGGTTACAAAGTATAAAGTGCAGTTCAGTAATGACTCTATGACATGGCAGCCCTGCATGAATGGATCACAAGAAGCTGTGAGTTTTATGATTATGGATTATTAATACTGCATATATACCTAACAACACAGACTGTTCTGCCAAACTGGTATTTCATGTATATCTCTGTATAGGTGTTTGTGGGGAGTCAGGACCAGGAGACTCCTGTGCTGGCTTTGCTCCCTGAACCCACAGTGGCCCAGTACATTCGCATCAACCCACAGAGCTGGTTTAGCACTGGCACAATCTGCCTTAGAGCTGAAATCCTGGGTTGCCCAATGCCAGGTCCAATTTAACACCATCACAGCAACACTACTTAAGACTAATATTCATACATTTTAGCATCTGCTTTATCCGTGTATTTGTGTGTCACATAGATCCTAACAACCAGTACACCTTGGAGTCAGAGAGGGGTTCTAGTGATAAGTTAGACTTTAAACACCATAATTATGCTGAGATGAGAAAAGTAAGAGCGTTTCTTTCCTAGATGGACGTCTATATATGTATTTTGAATTTCTTTATTTATGCAGAGTTAATATTCTTACATAATAATCCATTGACCCAATGGTCTGAACTCACTTGTTCTCTTTATAGTTACTGAAGGCAGTGAATGATGAGTGTCCTGATATTACACGTATTTACACCATTGGGAAGAGTTATACTGGACTTAAACTCTATGTCATGGAGATTTCAGACAACCCTGGAAAACACGAACTGGGTAAATGATACTGAGATTCGAAAGCTTGCTTTTTCTCCTTCAAAAGATTTCTGCAATACACAAACAATTTGTACATGTATAATTTGCTGTAAGGGGTGATTTGATTTGAAATGTTATATTATAGAGCTGTGCTGTTATACTGCAGCCTAGTGGCAAATATACAAGCTCTTATACAGACCACACACTGTCTTTAGTGCCCAGCACTAAGATTCTACTGTTTGTAGAAATGAGACCTATACCCTGCCTCCCACTTGCACAATACAGATATTACAATACAGATATTAATATCAATATTACACATCTACTTTTGAACCAGATGATTTTAGCCATGTGTTGTGCTTGCATGTGATACACTGTCAACATCTGTTTTTCATTGTCAATATAGCCAAAGTAAACAGACTAGGAAAGACACTGAATGTTCTTGAGAGGAAAGGAGAAAAACATACCCTGTAAAAATGTCAGATTTTTGTGATAAAAAAGAAATGAAACCAAGATAAACCAAGATAAATATTTTCAAAACTTTTTCCACCCTCAGTGTGAAATTACATTTTAGGAAAAAAGTTACGATAACTTGGTTACTTACTGTACACAGTTTTTTATAATTGGAGATGTTGCTGTTTTCCGAATGGCACATTCAATATAATGATTAAATCACATTCAATTTCATGTACAAACCTAATTATTTTACAGCTGTCAGTGAAGTTATGCTGATTCTGGTTTAATCCAACCGTTGAAGCCATTATCCAAAAAGAGCTTATAAATCACGTGTGGAATCTCACTTGTTGAAAGATATTAATCAGGAGAAAAGATTTTCAAGACATTAGATGTACCGTGGGACACATAAAGACCATGATTTACAAGAAAAACAAATACCACTTTCACATCATGAAGAACGGGACATCCCTCCAAGATTTATTAAATGACAAGACAAAAACTTACCAGGGAGACTGCCAGGAGATAAAAAGCAATATAAAAGGAAAAACCTGACAACTACTGATTATTCTCTGCATGTGACAGCAATATTACATACCTGGTCTTTGGGGTAGGATGGCTAGACTGTTTTTTTCCCCTCACAAAAACATCCAAGCTCAGCTAACTTACCTTACACCATTGGGCAAAATGTTCTATGGTCTAATGAGATCAATTCCAAAAGGTATAATAATACTATTATGATAATATATATTATTATTATTATTATTTTTATTTGATTATAATATAATTATATTACTATAACTCAACTATACCTACAGTGTAGCATGGTGTTGGCAGCATTCTGTTTTTGGGATGATTTTCTTAAGCCAGAACTGGAGCTTTGTTCAAGGTGGAGGAAATCATGAATAGCTACAAATATCAGTCGATTTTAGTGCAAAACCTTCAAGTGTCTATTAGTGTAGTGGGCAGTGGTGGCTCAAGCGGTTAAGGCTCTGGGTAATTGATTGGGGTTCAGGCCCCAGTACTGTCATGCTGCCACTGTTGGGCATTGAGCAAGGCTCTTAACCCTCACCGCTCCAGGGGCACTGTATCATGGCTGACCCAGTGCTCTGACCTCAAACTTCAAAGTTGGGATACGTAAAGAAAGAATTTTAATATATATGTGACAAAATAAAGGCTTCTATTCTATTCTATTATATGAAAAGGAATATCTGAATGTGCTAGTCAGAGCCAAGACCTAAATAATTCAACTAAAAATGTGGTTGTCCTGAAGCAGGATGTGCAAAAGAGATGCCTGCACAATTTACAACAAATTCTTTAGCAACAAAGTGTAAGAAAATTGTCAAAATAGCAAGATGTTTTATACTGCTAGACTCTTACTCAAAAAGACTGAATGATGTAAAACATTTTGGATTTTGGAGAGTGGAAAAAATTCTCACATGACTTTCCATTGTTTTTCTTTTTTTTTTTACACATCACAAAATTCTGCCATTTTATCAGGGGTGTGTAGACTTTTTATATCCATTATGGTTTCTGATCACAGTGAAGAACATAACCAAGCTGTTGTTCCTTTAATTTTGTAATACATTAGGAGAGCCAGAGTTCCGCTATGTTGCTGGAATGCATGGAAACGAGGCATTGGGTCGTGAACTGGTGTTGAACCTTATGCAATACATCTGCCACGAGTACAAACGAGGCAATCAGCGAATAGTCCAGCTGGTAAAAGACACACGTATTCATCTTTTACCATCTCTCAATCCTGATGGATATGAGGCAGCATATGCGAAGGTAAAATTGAATTAAATTGTGTGCTGCAGTACATTCATACTCTGGTTTATTTATACTAAGCTTACAAAATCTTAGCTAGATGGAAGCATATCTATCTTTATCTAGCATAACTGGCTTTGTATCAAACTCCTTTTGTAATGGCAGTGCCATGCTTATTTTACTTGCTAACCTTTTTTTGACAACTCCTCTCCTTCTACTTAATTATATAAAACCTAATGTTTAAACAATACAGTGTTGTGAAAATGTAAATCAGTAGCCACTTAATTCAGACTGGACACACTGAAGCTTATATGTTTTTTGAAAGGAAAGACATTAGATTAAACGTAAGTTTTGTTTCTCCAAACTAAGCTTTAAAGAATATGGTCAAAATGATATATAGAATCACACAGCTATAGTGTATAGAAGTAAAAACTATCTAGCTAACTTCTTCAAATGTCCAAAAGCAAAGGTGAAAAAAAAGGAAATTAGAAGAAATTAAAAATGAAATTAATAATAACAAAAATATCTATTATTATTATTATATTAAAAATTAAGAATATATTTTTTAAGAGTATGTATGAATTAATGTATGACTGAATAAAGTTTTTCTGCATAGTGTTATGACCACAGACTTTCATCTGAGCATCTTCTGATACTTGTTACAGAAGTGCAGTTGAATTGTATTGTGTTGTGCATCTTAGGGGTCTGAGCTTTCTGGTTGGGCTGTAGGTCGCTACAGCTTTGAGGGAATTGATATGAACCATAACTTCCCCGACCTCAACAACATCATGTGGGATGATCAGGAGATAGCAACAGACAAAAGGAAAGTCAGTAACCATTACATCCCCATGCCGGAGTACTACACCACAACTGAAGCAACAGTAAGTATAACGTACAACTTTCATTTCTGAGTAATAGACAAAAATAATCATGTAAATGGATTGGATGATTGACTAATTTAAAAATATGTTTCAACTATTTAAAATAAGCATTGAGCCCACCTGTTGACCTACTATTTGTTTAGTCCAGGTGACTGCACTAATTTTACTTGATTAAGATTCATTTGACTAGATTTAAATAATTGACAGAGAAATATATAACATTATATAGAGTAATGCATTAAAAAATAAATAAATATATAAATAAATATATAAAAATAGAGCAGGTTTTGTGTCATGATTTACATATAACCCTGTCCAGGATACTAAAAGTACAGACTATATTTTTCCAATAAATTGCATTAATTTAATTTAATTCTACCTTTAGATGAGGCCGCATGTGCAGTCTTTATGTCAGTTAATGCCCAGTTAATTCTTGTTCTGTTTAAAGGACCCTAATTGTTAAAAAACAAAACTATAGGCAGCAATACCAATCATCAACGGTGCCCAAATTCATTTTAGTAAAAATTCATCAAGTCTGACTTCATATTCTCGCATTGCTTTGCTTCATTTGTATTCAGCAATAAACAGATGATTTGAAAAATAATAACCTGCAGCTATTTTATTTTTTGAGTGCACTAAACCCTGGAATACAAACAAGTATGTGTATCACAAACACACAACTGTGAAATCAGGGTCACAGACATCTTTAAAGAATGTGAGCGCTTCCTTTCTGAACCTCCCTTTGCTGAGGCCTCCCACAAAAAAAATAACATTAGAGGAAGTAATACTCCATCGAGTACCACACAAAATCCCTTTGTTGAAGTATGATAATCGAAGTAAATGCTTTTACATTGCATTTTTTTTATTACTGTTGTTTTGGCAAATGAATCTTAGGAACATTGTCCCAAACATTTATCTGTTGCACACACTGAACTTCACAGAACACTTCCTCTTTCCTGCTTGCTAAAGTTTAATACCTGTAATTATTTTCTTAATGTCACTCATTTTCCCCTACATTTTTGTGTGTGAGGTTGCTCCAGAGACCCGAGCAGTGATAAGTTGGATGCAGGAAATTCCGTTTGTTCTGAGCGCTAACCTGCATGGAGGAGAGTTGGTGGTCACTTACCCGTTTGACTGCACTCGAAACTGGATCCCACGTCAGGACACGCCTACTGCAGATAACGACTTCTTTCGCTGGCTGGCAGCTGTTTACGCCTCCTCCAACCTGGTGATGGCCAACCCTGATCGCAGAATATGCCATTTTGAGGACTTCCAGCAATACAACAACATTATTAACGGAGCCGACTGGCACACTGTCCCAGGAAGTAAGGAAGAACATACATCAACCAAAGTCATGATTCTTCTTAGTTTTAATATTACATTATAACAATCTACCAAAGTGTACATCATTAATCACAACAATTTAATGCCCCTGTGTTTGCAGGCATGAACGACTTCAGCTACCTGCACACTAATTGCTTTGAGGTGACTGTAGAGTTGTCGTGTGATAAATTCCCTCATGCCAGTGAGCTTCCTGTTGAATGGGAGAATAACAAGGAGTCTCTTCTGCTCTATATGGAGCAGGTCAGTTTCCTTTTACTCCCTCACCCACTGCCCTTAAAACCACTGACCCAGTGTGTACTACTGACTCATGCACTGACCTGTCCGGTTCTTTCAGGTGCACAGAGGCATAAAAGGTGTGATCAGGGATAAAGACACTAAACGTGGTATTGCAAATGCTATTGTTAAAGTGGAGGACCTGGACCATGACATTAGATCAGGTATGTATAGTAAATATTTACACTTGTTCTATTATTAAACATATAGGAGAATATGGTTTAGCTAAGCAGCTCTTGATATGAGTAGAAACATTTCTTCTTGCTCTTTGAAGCTGCTGATGGTGATTACTGGCGCCTGTTGAACCCTGGTGAGTATAAGGTGATTGTGTGGGCAGAGGGTTTCTTCCCTGCTATGCGTCACTGCTTTGTAGGCTCAGAACCACAGGCCACCATCTGTGACTTCAACCTTACTAGGACACCACAAGAGCGCATCACGCAGATCTTGGCCAAAGGTGGGAAGATCCGTACTGATCAGCAGCTCCGCATTAGAGCCTTGAGAATGCGCAAACTCAGAGTCAGCACCAAGATTCTGAACCGCCGGCGTGAGCAGCAACAGCGCCGTATCAAAGCCAAGAGAAAGTGAATGACATGTTGTCAATCACAAAACACAGAAACGAGCCAATCTCTGCTTACAGAATCATCTGTGGTGTCTTACACAGACAGCAAGAAGAGTGTAACTAAGAAGTCTCTGCTCAGTATCTTACCTTTCCAACATTCTTCAATTTTATTTCAGGGCTCTGAACTCAATGGTTGGCCTATTTAAAGTTGAAAATTAATACTTGGTAAAAGGAACCCATGTATTGTTTCTAAAAAAGGTGTGATGTTCACTATTAAATTAGCCTGTCTCTGCTCACATAAAAATGTACCTGTGAGCAGCTTTTAAACACTGAATATTCTTATCAGTAATGAAAATGTGAAGAACTCACCAGTGGAAAATGGTAGGGTGTAGCTGGTTTTCTACACCCATAGTAATTTTGCATCAGTTACATGTAACTAGGCCTTTTCTTATTCTACACTTTAATAAAACCAAATAAATAAATAAGTCCTGTTTGCAAATTTTGCATGGCAGAACTTTAACTTTAATAATAAACAATAACCGTCAAAAAGCGTTAAAAATCGAACAAATATTCATCCACTCATCTTCATCCACACGCATCTCTAACTGCTTTATTGTTGTCAGGGTCAAGGTGGATTCAGGAAACACTGGACATGAGGAGGTGGGAATACACCATGGTTAGGATGCCAGTCTATCAAAGGACGCCATAAAAACACATTTTCAGACACTCCTTCCCATCTAAGGGCAATTTATGATAAACAGTACACCTACCTGCATGATTTTAGAAGAGGGGAGGAAACTGGGGGACCAAGAGGAAACCCACACAAACATAGGGAGAACATTCAAAACTCTGCACACTCAGTTAATAAAGTTCATGATCGAACTTTGTATACTTCAGCTGTGAGGTGGCAACTCAATCCACTATACCACTGTGCCACTAATACTGATGATACAAAAACAATGCTGCTCTCTTTCTGTACTGTACATTTGCATTACTTTTTTTCTAAATTGATTTAGGGTTCATATCAGAGCACTGAAAAAGCTGACTGGAAGGAGCGCTCTCCAGATCAAACCAAAGCTCATGCTGCTTCACAGGGGTCAGCTGTAATGCTCAGCATTTCCTGTATTTGTGTTGGATCGCTTTTGTCATGGAACCGACTAACACGCAAGTCAGTAAAAACTAAGCTCTTGGTGAATATGATTTGGTTTGCAGCTGCCCAAAAAACTAACAAACTAAAGGAAAAAAAACACAAAACACCAAAACACATCATAGAGGCAGAGAAAGCATGCAGTTGTTCCTACTTAAAAAGAAATTTTAATCTTATAAAAGGATTTCTTATAACCTGTTAAGTTAAATCAGGTGTGATTTGGAACATGGAACATCAGGAAGGGATTTAGTGAAATAAACAGAATTATTATAAGTGTCTCCCAGTCAAATATGGTCCAGCTCAATTCAGTTATTTTGTTCATAACTACAATTGACAGCAGATGTTTCTGCAAAATTTATTTTTTTAAGAGGACTTTTTAATATTTAATATAAAAATATAATTGAACCATTCTGATTTACAGTATGTCATACCACATTCAGGCAAAGTGCTCTAGGCAAAGAGTGACAAAAACTTTATTGTTCTGTACCACTAGCATGATTCTGTGGCTCAGAAGAGCACAGGTAAGAGGAAAGCCGGTCCCTCCGAGACTCCTTCTCCATTCCACCTTTCCAGAGCTGTCAGTTGCAGAATCCATTAAAGACAGTGCACATTATGAAACTTCCAAGTTAGTGTAGACTTTCAAGTAGCAATAACGTAATTTCTCAAAGTCCTCCCTGTCTGCAGTTCCCAGAATTGCTCAGCTTCGGACTCGCCGACTGTGACCGTACATACATATTTCGAATACGGCATGAATTTGAGGTATACGTAAGAGTGTTGACTGAGCTTGCCCGATCTAGGAGTGTTGGTCTATGTGAGAGATTGAGGAAGGTATTGTAGTCACTATCCACTATCTATTCTCACTAATCCATGAATCATCATCAGCAATCACCTCCTCTAACAGCAGACACATACAGTATATCCTTAAACACATTTGCACAAATTTACTGCTGCTACTATCTACAAATTGGACCCCCATACAAAATCTGTCTTCATTTAATGTCTCAGGAGCCAAGCTGCCTTTCACACAGAAATCCCAATCACAAACAGCTCAATTCAGAGCTGCACTGTGCTGCTAAAAAAAAAAAACATTTGGCAAAATGCATAAAACTTCATCCATTACAACATTAACAGTTTGTACTGCTTACATTCAGAGCTACTTTACATGTTAACGATACTGTTGTAGAGGGAGGTTAGCATTGACATGCAGGTCAGGCCTGGACACCAGAGAGAGGTCATATGCAGAGTTGTAAAGACTGCAAAATAAACTCTGCAGTTTTAGTACCACTATGTGCACAAACCATCACTCTGCATGCACCCCCCCAAGCCCCCTCCGAATCAGAGGCATGCACTCTGCAAACCATTTAATGGCTATTTCTCTCATTACTGCACATGTACATTCAGAAGAAATGGAGAGATTACACAGTTTAAAGAACACAAAACAAACTGTTGTAAAAACACTCAAATCATTTACACAAAACTGCACTCTCACACTGTGAACACAAACCCCTCTAGGGATCGACCTGACAGAAAATGGTGTGTTTTTGTTAAAAGTGGGGTTGGTACAGTGCTACACGTCCGCTAAGGCATCCTGAGGCCAGCTGACAGTGCGTGGGTGAGAACTTGGAGGTGAGCACCACGTCACTGTGGGAGTAGATCGAGCGAACCTCACGTAGCAGCGCCGTACGCTCAGGCACGCACTCCTCAAGCTCCGCACAGTGTTCATCAAAGGCCAACAGACGCACACCGTAACCGTATGGAGAGCAGATAAGGCGCCCGTCCGGGCTGAAGCATAGCTCCTTGATGTAGCCACGGCCCACGTTGGCCTCCTCAATGTAGTGTGTGAGTCGGAGAGAGCAGCGAGGAGAGACCGGCGGCCGAGGAGGAGCTCCCTCCTGAAACTCGTACACACACGTCCACTGCAAAGAGAGAAGCAGAGTGATCACACAGTTTACAAGTCATTCTGTTCGGCTTTGTCACCTCTGAATTTGACAAAGAAAAAAACTGCTTCCTGACTACCGCTTCTGGTTTCTAATGTTCCCTTTCTCAAAGTTTAGCCCTGCTGAGGTATCACACTGTACTAGTGGAAAGGGAACAGCAAATAGCATTTATACAATTTTTATTTCAATTTAGCTTCTGAATATTTTTTTTTTTTTTTAAATCATGGATGACCTAAAATTAATTGAAAATGACAAAAAACAACAAAAAAAAAAAACCTCTTGTCCATGAACACAGAAAGAATGATTGTGTTTAAATGCAACCTCTGCAGTAAGTGGCTTTCCTGTATAAACCTGTCAGCACCCAACAGATGTGAATGCAGTTTACTCTGCATTACTGTAAACGTTATCCACAGCTCTGGGTCCATGTAACATGTTTACATAAGTGAGATGATTACACTTGACATCAGTGAAACTACAATGCTGTTATGATGTGTTTCTGACCTCCTGGTCGTCCATGTTGCTGGAGCAGCGCAGGAGTGTGGCCCAGCCTTTAGGGTGCAGTTGCAGTGAAGTGATGCAGTTCCCTCGGTCCTTCTCCCCTGGGATCTCTGGGGTCAAAACCTCCAGACTGTTCCTAGGAGATAAACCTGAAAACACACACACTGTTAAATGACATACACTGAAATTTGTGTTCTTTAAATTCTTTGAAACAAGTTCAAACCCTAATGATGCCACAGTGTACCAACACTATCCTCCGTCAACATGAGTGACGCTAGCCAATTCTGGCTCTCTGTTAGCTTATGTAAACGAAAGCAAGTCATTTCAGCTGCCCTGTGACAAAGCATGTGCTGCAAGTGAAAAACCTATGGCAACTGGCTTCATGCATCATAGGGAAGCATATACTAGCCTTCACCCTCCCTGGTTAGTAGCTATTATGATATGGAGAGCGAGTTAGTGGATTGGTTTTTTTTATTGCTCTTTTAATGCCATGCTAGAATCACTGGCAGTTTTCATAGCAGGGTCAAGGTAGATATTTTAGCAGATCTTATAGTATTACACCAATAGAATCTTACATTATTTATACTGTCTCAACAAGAGCAGGTATATGAGATCCTTCACACTCATTAAAAAGTCCAAGATTTGGTGAGACATTTTGAAAAACATTTAGGAAGACTCCTAAATATGTATTTTCTTAGTAAAAGTGTTATTAAGAGCATAAATTGGTGGGTTGGATTTGACAAATGAACAATACAGAAAATAGTTTAAAAATAAATAAAAATCAGCTGACCTTCTCTATGAGGATGAGCTTTGTTGTCGTTTCCATGGCGAGAGCCTGATGTCCTGGAGCCAGTTGAAGAACCTTCTGGAAGGGAAGAAACCATTTATTTTTTCCCAGTTCCCAATCTCAGTCAAAGAATACTTATTTATACTACAAATACAATACATGGCTAAAGGTTTGTGGACACCATACCATACATCCATCCACCTGTGCTTTTTATACAGCTCAATATGAATGAAGGAATGAAGGAATGAAGGAATGAATGAATGAATGAATTGGGGCAAAGAAGCCTTTATTATCGCCACATATACATTACAGCACAGTGGAATTCTTTTCCTCACATATCCCAACTGCTGGGGTTGGGGTCGGAGTGCAGTTATGATACAGCGTCCCTGGAGCAGGGAGGGTTTAGGGCCTTGCTCAGGGGCCCAACAGTGGTATCTTGGCAAAGCCTTAACCACTTGAGCCACCACTACCCCATAAAGATGTAGCTCTCCATTTGCTGTTATAATTAACTTCCACATTTCTGGAAAGGCTTTCCACTGGATATTGGTACATGGCTTTGGGGATTGATTTGCCCATTCAGCTACAAAATAATTTGTGGGGTCAGGCAGTAATGGTATAAGATGAGGCCTGAGTTTCAGTCAGAGTTGCAGACACAATAGCAACCTTGAAAAACTCTGAAGCAAACTTTGTGAAGAGACGAATTGTGATGCTGGAACATGTTTGGACTCCTTAGTTAAAATTAAGAGAAGTTATAACATCCTATACAATTGTGTGCTTCTAACATTGTGACAAGAGTTTAGGGAATGATAGTGATGATCAGGTGTCCACACATTTCTACATGTAAAGTTGAAAAACAAGGATATTCTGCAACTTAATTCACTGACCTTGGATAAAGATAAAAAAAAAAAAACTGAACTCAAGGTGTGTTCAGTTTAGATTTTAATCATTTTAACAGATTTTAAGTAAAAATTAAACTCTAGGGTTACTTCTTACAAATCACTTATTTTTCATTCTGCTGCTCTGCTGAATGTTTGTTCAGAGCAAATCTTCAAATGCTGTGAGTGAAAGCATTTTTTTTTTTTTTTAATAGAGCATGTTTAAGAGGTTTTACATGCATACCTGTGCTGAGTGGGGTGCGTCGAGCCCGTAGTATGCGGTAGCTGCCGACCTCTAGGCTCTGGGTGAGGTCAAGATCATGCAAGATAAGCAGGTAACCAGAAGAGGTGGAGATAAGCATCTTACTGCAGTCTGGCGTTAGACGCATTCGCATCAGGTAGCGCGTGTGAAAGAACTTCTTATGGGGACAACCGTCTTCTGTGAACCTGCACACATACACCCCAGTTAGAGCCCGTTAAACACAAGCTGCACGCAAGATGGTCTGAGAATCTAGAAGCACAAACCTGTTGGTGTCCCAGGTGATGACATTTCCATCAAAGCCAGAAGTAACAAGCAAGCGTGTGTGTGTGTCGTACTCAATATTCTTCACCCAGCTAGCATGGCCATGCAATGAACACACCTTTGAGTTCAGTTTTCTTAAGTCCCACAATGCAATGGTGGTGTCATCAGAACAGGTGGCAAACAACCGGTTATCCAGAAACCTGCAGAACAATCAGAGAATCGGTTTGTAACCAGACTTTACGTACAATATTCAGACTACTGAGGAGAGATAAATTCAGTTATGTCTACGTGTCTAAAGATGTGTCTGTTGAAATATAAAATAGAAGAGAACAGTACAAATAATACTGAAAAGGCTCTACATGTGAACTTAAAATGACATTTTCAAGTACAAATGACACTTCTTCACAGCGCAAAAAAATTTAATACACAAATCATACAGCTTTCCGCAGCACTGTTATGTTCTCAAATCTGGTTGGTCAGACGGTGTTGATTAGTTTTTAATCATACCATGACTCAATATAAAAAAGCGACATTTTCATATGAATGTGTTCAATTTAGTACATGATCATTTCTAAAGAAGTAATTTATACAGGGACATATATTGCAGAAGCGCTATTTAAAAATACGCAATTGCTAATTGCTGAAAATTCATTTTCTTTGAGATCTTTAAAATGGTTATGCGGGCTACACTGTTCAAATGGCATGGATTTGTGATCTAAAAAAAAAATTAACTAAAGTAAATCATGTCAGAACTTCTTCCAATGTGAAATTACAACATAAAACGTCTGATTTTTATTTCACCAAGCAGCCTTTATTATAGGTAATCATCCCTCCTCTTTGAATCAGACTGAATCATACAACCCTCCCCATCACTGATTGTTCTCGTCTAATGTTACGTTATGTCTCGATACCTTTATGTGACCGAGAGGAAGGTTTTGTCACACTTTCCATAATGACATCAGCTGAAATTTTGTATCGGATATTGACCTGAAAAGGACCAGAGTTGCACTTCTAAGTTATAAAACATGCATCCTATTGAGCTGACTCACTACTGCAGCTGAACACTGCTAACAGGTAATCAAGCTCTGTTTCCACATGGTCAGTACATCAGTATCTTACATGCTGTCAAATAGATCTGAAGTAGACATGAACTAGTGCACATTTTATACCAATAACCTTTGACCACTAATTCCATTCTTGCTCCTTTCTAATCGTTTACTGGCACATTTTCCTAAATTACACCATCTCAGTGTTCAGAACTAAATGAGTTTCTATGCACGATGCTGATACTTAAGGCCCATGGAGCAGCTGATGACCTGATGTACCTGATGTTGTTCACGCAGTCCTCATGAGCTTCCACCAGCGTTTTGATGTGTTTGGATGAAACCGGATCGAACAGCAGCACTTCAGTCTGCTCACAGGCCACAGTCAGCACCGACCTAAACACACACACACACACACACACACACAGGTTTAGACCTCTGTCCTGCAGTGGGTTTATGAGAAGAAGAGAACTTCCTTACCCGTCAGGTGAGTACTCTAGGTTAAACACGGCACCGTGCGTTTTGGTGCTGAGGTTCATTGAGTCCGTAGCAGGGCTCATTGAGGAATAAAGACGAGTCATAGTCCGAAAGTTATCCCGGATCGGATCTACAAGCGGCCCTCTGCGTACACTTCGGTTCCGCAGCCATAAGAAGAGCGAATCGCGCGGACTTGATGCTCTGAAGCCGGCGCTCGGAGCTCCGCCACACGCCGCTGATTCAGGCCGCGAACTACTCGGAGCTGGAGAATTCTCGCGCCTGCTCTCGGGAGACGGCGGTTTCGAGCGGACATCATCTTCCTCCTTCTCTTCCTCACGGAGCACTTTGTCGGAGTCGCTGGTGAGCCGAGTTTCCTCTGGATCGATGCTGCCGCTCGGTTCCCCCGAGCTCATAATGGCAGTGTTGCGCTCGGCGGCTCCGTTTTGAATACAAAACAAACCGGTCGACTCGCAGCCTCTGCTTTACCGCTCGCTATTAGTTAGCACCGGGCAGACAAGCACTAGAGCTACAACTACAAACACTGCAAACCTCCATTAATGCGAACATCCGAACTGTCGCCAATTCGCGTAGACAACAAATGACGTATTTCCGGTTCCTATATCAGTGCGTGCTTGTTAAAGGCGCCATTGCTGTTTAAGTTGTCACTGTTAGTTCACTGCAGCACCGACACTCGGCGTTATTGTGCTTCGTGTTCATTCAGACCGCTTTTAAACTCGTAGCCTAAACAAAAACCTTCATTTATGCACTAATGAAGGTCTTTGGACTGCTGCAGTGAGAGAGAAAATAGAGACAATTAGGAGAGTTCAATATTAGAATAAGGGGAAAATAGTGCTTTTGTTCATGTCACCAAACAAATACATTTTAAAAACTGTTTAAAAACTAAACAGTTAAAACGAGTGACATTGTATACAGTGCATCCCTACTTGCCCCACCCCCAAAAAAAAACATTTATGACATAAAACATTCCAAAACCTGATATTTTAATTAAACAAAACATATAAAATTATACAATGTAGTGCTGTTGGTTAGTAGCCTTATTTTTCTGAGATTTAATTACACAGAATTTATGATAAATTCATTATTTTATAAAATGTCATAAAGCCGGGGCCCCCTGGCAACATCTCGGGGCCCCCAGTTTGAGAACCACTGGCACTAGACTACATGTTCTGAGCAGGTGTCAGTGAACAGGCTGTAAAACTGTTAGCTAAGTTAGCTAAAAACTCATGCTGATTATCTGGGAAACATCTCTAACAGCAGTCAAAATCTCATTGTTTGTGTCAAACAAGTTGTGAATTTGTTGTAACATTACAACAGTAGATCATGACTTACTCTGTGCTCAAAGTGATGCTCTCAGCTCCAGTGGTTTTCTCTGTGGGTGAACCAGGATATGCTTTTTTTCATAACAGTCTTTCAGCCTTCAACTTCAACCTTGTGACTCAACACTTCAAAATCAATTTCCTAAATGAAACTGCATTTTTTTACCCATAAACATACTCAGATAATTTTTTTGTGTCATCAAGAACATCTGAGTCTACTTTATTTCCATGGTCTGTTTTAACAATCCTCATAAATCTGTTTTTTTTTTATTTCATTTCAATGATGCACTTTTACACGCACTGTTGCCTAGTACAAAGGTATATTTGTCAAAACAATGTCAATTTTAAATACTAATATATACAAATTTATAATTGGATATAAAAAAAAACAACTCTTATGATTTTAAATAATAAAAAGACGAAGTGATTTGTAACTATTCCAATCTTTATTAAATGTCTGCTGCTTTTTACTAAATGATGCATAAATCTTTTATTGCCCATTGTTTTTAACACTTGCTCACCACTTTTACATGGCTCTAGACTGCATTTTTAACTTTCTTGAATAGAGTTAACATTTTTACTTGCTATTTTAACACAGGAACTGACTCATCAGTAATTCACAGCATGTCTCTGCTGCTTTCTGTGTGACTTTCCTTCATGCCATCATAAACAGAGCGATAAACATGGAGGACGTCATTCGCTGATGGCCGCAGCTTAGGATTTGGCCTCTTACAATCTGCATGGATCTGAAAGAGCTGCAAGTGGATAACATCGCTTCCTGATACATGACCCAACAGAAATTGGGTCACATCTGGAATCTTCCAGATGTCTGACTTTTCGTCGTAGCCTGGCATGAGGTCATCTGAGAAAGGCACCTCCTTACCGTAAGGCCACCGCTGCTCTGGAGCCACAAAATCACCTATCAGCTGACGATGACCACACTTAATGCCCTGACTCCCATGCTTTACCAACGGCAGGGCATCCAGATCATTCGCCAAAAGCCGTAGGTCAGAGGTAAGCAAGAATTGACTAAGAGTTTTGTATAGATCATTAGAGTCACACATGACACGGGTACCCACTGGGCTGTTGTGTAAAAACACCAGGAAGACAACGTAATCTAGTGCCAGACGCAGCCGTACATGCCATGTGTCCTGACTGCGGTAACGTTCTTGAGCAAGAGTAGAATCAAGTGTTAGTGCTGATCCCAAAGGGTGGTACTCAGTAACAAATACTCCATCTTCTTCACACACACCCACTAGTTCTACTACACGCACACTCTGCAAGGAACGGATCATGGACACCCCATGAAGGAAATCAGCTTTATACTGTTCTGATGACAAGACACACAGGGCTACTTTTTGCCCCTGCCATTCTGAAAGGTATACCTGAAACACACCATGAAACAACTTGTTAATTCCTACATGTAGCATTATGGCAAGTACACTAGAAACATTGCATCATGTCACCTAAATATATCTACATTATTTGAAAAGTATATATACCTGCTTAACAGCTCCCTGTCCAATCAGTCTGAGACGACGAACATTAGCACGTATTTCAGGGCACTGCAACCACGGAGTGCAGTTTTTCATAGTGCCCACCTTAAAATAGCCTGGTGGGCAGTGCATGTGTGTTGAAGGTGTTGAAGTGCCCTCATATAAAGCATCCAGATAGACATAAAGAAGCAGGTTGGCACATAATAGAGCAACCAGACATAAAACTACTGCAGGCACCCCACACTTCTGACCACTTCCAACCCTCTGTGCCATGGTGGCATCTTAACCTGTGTGTCAGAAAAGAAATCTTCTAAAATTTTCTACAAGTACAAGGACTAAAAATATCCAGACAATAACTACAGTAAAATTATACACAGACGTAAACAGAATGCTACCAAACTTTTTTTTAATTGCAATGAAGTTGCCACTCTTTGCGTAATGAAACAGCTCTATACTGATACTTGATGTGTGACTATGAAGCAGTATTGTTTACATACTCGCATACATAACATTTGTATGGCTATAATATTAAAGACGTGTACACTCACCACGTCAGCAAAGAACAGATAGCTGAGGCTGTAGACACAGGCTCACCAAGTCTGGACAGCTGAAGAGTGGAAAAATGTGGCCTGTTTTGATGTATCTTGATTTCTGCTGAGGCACACAGATGGTATATTCAGGATTTGGAACCAACAGAATGAATCCATGGACCATGCTAGAGTTGGTGCAATGGTGAACGGAATCATTTCTTGGCAATTAATTATGGTATAAATGCCCTATCATATTTGTTTATTTTTGCGGACCTTGTGAATCCCTTCATGGCTGCGATTTACACTAATCTAATGGCTACTACCAGCACGAATATGTCACAAAGCAAATGTTTCATGAATATGACAGTGTTCTTCAGTGGCCTTCCCAGTCACTAGATCTGAATCCATTGAACACCTTTGGGATGTGCTATTTACAGCATGAAGTGCACCAGCAGAAAACCCAGAAAACCCAGCAGACATTTCTGATGCCCTCATATCAACATGGACCAGGATCTCAAAAGAAATCTATGGCAATCTATGCCATGAAGAATTGAGGCTGTTTTGAGAGCAAAAAGAGAGCAATTATCTGGGTATTGTACCACATGTGCTTCTGTTAGTTTGCTTTAATTGAAGCACTGAATCGATGCAGAATCCACACAATTGCCAGCTTGTCTAAATGACACAAATTTTATAGGACACTGTGGCAAACTATCCATATTTTTGTAGAACAAGCAGGCTTAAAAATCATTTGATTCATCTCATAGGATATATACATGCACATGATATAGCTATAACTGTTATTAAAAAAAAATCTTTACTTATTTAACTATCAGCGTCTATCACAACCTCTAACGTGGGGAAAAAACGTTCATGCTAAAGCTTTATCTTCCTGCAAAATCACTGATTAGATGTCTGAACATCTCGTAATAGTAGTATGATAAATTCTCACGCTTACCCACGCTTTGTAAATCCAACAAGTCGAACAACTACAACACAATAATACAGTCACGTGTTATTTCAGTTGGACTTTTTCTATGAGCCTCAAACGCCGATTTAAACAGAATGTGGTCTCGGTACTGCCACCTATAGGCATGTAGATGTAACGCTTTCATTATCATTATTATTATTATAGCGTGATGCAGCTTTGGTCCCGATAACACATTGGTGCATTGGTTCGGGTGGAAACGGCAGGGTTTTTGTTCTGTATTGAAGGTGAAAAATAAGCTAAATAAAACGACACCGTGTAAAACAGTAGACTGTAAGCTTACCTTTCAGCTGTCTATTATTATTTTTATTCAGATCATTTTTTATTCATTCGCCTGCGCCATGTTTCCCAACGTCTCCATGGATCAGCTTCATTTAATATTAACTCGTTCGGCGTCAATTTGACACCCTGACACTCTTATTTATTTTGAACACCAGGGCAGGAGCTTTAAACGTGGCAGCACTGGGTTATTAACACGAAAGCGTCTTATACTTAGAGAAACCATACGCGCGGATTATGTGGGGTGGATTTGCGCCATGGACACGATGAGGCGCGTGGAGGAGAGCAGAGCGGAGCGGCGCGTGCGGTTCCGGGTGGCGTCAGCGCGCAGCGGCAAGGTGCTGAAGGAGGTGTTCAGGGAAGACGAGGAACTGATTGAAGACTCCGCGGACTCGGAAACAGCCGTCGGCTCGGAGGCTGAGCGCGCCATGTCTCCTGCCGTCAGCGAGGCGAACGGGCATCTGATCAGCCTGGCGGTGGAGCAGCAGGACAACACAGGCGAGGCGGACGACCTGTTGGTGTACGCGAGCGCAGCGCATGAGCAGCTCTTCAGTCGCAAGCGCGTGAACATCTTCAGCAAGAACGGAACGATACGTGGCGTGAGGGACAAAGTGAGCGCTGGCCAAGTGCTCTTTAATAATCTGTCGAAACTCTACGGGGTGAGTTCTGACGCCCTGTTCGGCGTTTAGGACAAAAGCTGCGCGTAATTACGCACATGGCGCACTTTTATCCACACTGTATGCTGAATATGCAGGATTAATATGTAGTTATAATGCTTATAGGCGCAGGGGATTTAATTATAAAGGCATTGTGTCCGCTAAGAATATAGCGTGTGTGTGTGCGTGTATGTAGAAGTAGTGTTTTTATGCATTTATGATTTAATTTTCACTAAGATCATTCATTCATTCATTCATTCATTCATCATATTCTAAAGTTCAGCCTCACCTGATGGTACATTTTTCCCCTTTGGTTCATTCATTTCTGTTTTTTAAAAAGCTACTATGTGAACTTTTTTGAGTAAACAGTAATTCTGGTCTCGTCTGGGTGGTAGCTAACATTCCAAGACTTTCAAGAATCAAAATTCTAGACAATTTCCCAGGGAGTATTAGCCTGTCTAATACTAATGCATAAGTATTTATTTCCAAATTGGGATTTAGACCAGACCAGTATCATTGAGGGCTTATATATCCACTAGATATATATATATCCACATCAATTTCATTCATGTGCATTCTGCATTTTGTTTATATTGTTCCTAAATGTTTTCTTTCCCCTATTAGGCCAAGGAGACCATGTCTACAAAGAAGCTGCCTGCAGCAGTATAAAGTAGTTCAGTGCAGAACACAGCCTGTGGAGGTTGCATGAGGAGTAATCTGCTCTAAAACTCTGACTAAGGAGCTACTGTTTTAGTCACTTTCCATTAACGCAAGATTTAGAGAGCTGTTTAGGAGCTGAATTTTCTAGGTTCAGTTCTGCACTTTTTGATATTTGATATTCTTAAAGAAAATACGAAATTTAAAAAATAATCTTTTGGGTATTTTTAAGCTAGGGGTAATATGCTCAGACATTTTGGTTCTAGTAAGGACTGTGGCTGCTGTATTATGGACTAACTGGATCTTTGTTTATGCTCTTATGGAAACATTCATACAGGAAGGCATTCCGACCTGCTCTGATGTACAGCATGTGATCACACATGGCACATTTTATTGTGCTGATCTAAAAAGTATGATAGTTCTTTTCAGGTGAATCAAGTGAATATCTTCTTTTACATACAGAAATGTCAAGCTTGTGAGGTCAAGTTAATAAATATTTCTTGAAGTGGAATTAAACTGCAGTAGGGGGAAAAAACAATATCTCTAAAATAAACTCCTTCAACTGAATATGAAATGGTTAAACAGCCCTTACCTTTAAGATGACCGTTGTTTATTGCATTTGGTCCTCATTTTTAATACTCAATATTAGTTTGAATAATAACAATGTAAATATGTTCTTTGTATAAATATTAACTTTGTGGGATTTTTAATTTTAGTAACAGATATGATGGGAATGACAGAGATCGTGTTTTTAGTTTTATATGTTAATAAATTCTTACATGTATTTTATCTATGAATGTCATGGGTTTTATTCATTTTCCATGTTGCTGAAATACATTTTAGAGAATCAGTAGAAGAACATAATACAGTAGAAGAACATAATACAAATGACATCATAGATATAAAATGCATATTTCGTTAAAACCTGATGAACAAAACAGGAAGTTTGTACTGCTTTTCTCCATCATTTTATATGCGAGTACAAAAGTTAATGTTTACTACACATCCCTCAGGAACTGCAATGTTATACACCTTCTGCACCTCCTCCTTATGTACATGTTAAATTATGCACAAGATCAGAAGGTCATTCCTCTCATATGCCCCTCAATTATTTATTATAGACACAGACAGAGAGAGAGAGAGAGAGAGAGAGAGAGAGAGAGAGAGAGAGAAGCCCTGTATCAAGATTACATAACAGGAGTTTATGTTTAAGATCTACTTGAATGGGTCCAACAGATGTCCAACTGACACTGAAGAAAGTAGGTACTGTTAAAGATCATGTGTGCAGGTAAAGGTACTCTAAATATAAAATTGTGTTAATGGCAAATTAAATAATAGATAAATTGTGTTAATGGTAAAGTCTAGAATTTATGATTTTATTCCAGATGGAAGGGATGGAAAGTTTTTTTAGGAAGATACTTGAAAATCCAGTAATAATACAAGTAATAATTTATAAAGGTCAATATAAAGACTTGTTACAAAAGATCATTTACCTCTAATATATTTCAGTCCCATGCTTATGGCGATCAAGTTTATTTTATACAATTTGCTGCTTTGCAGTAATATTACTACAGCCAAAGCTTTAGGATGTTGAAATAATTAAGATGTCATATCCATTTTTTATTTTATATGAATTTCCCAATATTATTTATTCAGGAGTGGAGTATGATGAACACCTGTTTTTTCCCAAAATTGTAAAAGTAATTGAACTCTTCACCTTAAACTGGGTTTCAGTGAGGTCACAGCTTCTTATTTGTATAATCAAAAGATGGTGAGGAGAGCGAAGACTCCATAGAGCAGTGTGCATGGGTACGCAACTAGCAGCTGTTGTCCACCCATATCCAATGTAGAAGTGAAGATCTTAGATGCTGAAAGACTGCACCAGCCAATCACAAACAAGGCCAGCAGTGTGCCAAGAACCCCTCTGAACAAACAAATGATCTTTATTACACACTAATTGATAATTTTAAATAAAATAATCTACTCCTTGTGATCTATTTCTGATCTTTGAAGAATAAGTAAGATAGAGTCCTTCTGAATGCAACAATAATATCTTGAGATAACCACAGTTCAATTTATAAACATTAATTACATTATATTTGAAAAACATTTTTTTTCATGTGGTTGTAGATACTCACTGTAGAGAATAAAAAACAGCAAAGGCAGAGAGAGCCACCATTGGCAGCAAGCAGTATCCTAATACACTCGCCACGCACCCATAGGATATTGTGCATACACTCATTAAATTCAGCAAAATGTACATTCCTGCACAGCCCAGGGCACTGATCCCATACACATAGCCAAAGTGTACCTTTCCTGCCTGCAAAGAAAGCAAATGCATGCAAAACTAAACATTGATATAGCACTTAATACACCACAAAATGACACCCATAATGATATAACCATTTTACAGTCAGGTTTTGTAGTCATAAAATGATAAGAAATGGATAAGAATTCATTCATACCATCAAAAGAGTGGCCCCCAAAGCGATGCAGAAAATAACAGGACCAGTTAAATCTGTTTCATTCATGATGCTGCCGTCCGCTGGCTTCATCGGGTTCAGCACAGTCAGAGTCTTCTGCCAGATGTGATCAAAGTTAATGCCCAATTCTGATGAGACACAGTAATTTCCCTTATTCATCAATTCATGCACTCAACTTGCACTTCCATATAGCGAACAATGTAATTAAATAACAGGAGTTTTTCTAAGACATTAAAATTTTAACATCTGTGTGAATTACCCTCTAACAGTGGAGGTTCTTCCTCAAAGGTATCAGTGTGCTCAGCAACCCCGGGAGATGCTTCAGGTTGAAACATCTGCTCACTGTAAAGTGAATCTGTTAATGGGGCATAGGCATCTGAAGTAGCACAATTTCTGCCAATGACAAGGTAAACAACTGTTCAGAACATAACAAACAACATCAATTTCTCCAAATAGAGAATCAGAGCTCATGAATTTTCAGCATTGCCAATACCAGGATACTCTTACACATCTTGGTAATGTGGACTGGCATATGCTGTGTCATAGCCGTATGCTTCTTGGGTCTGATCATCTATGTAATATTCAGAATGGTAAAAGTCTTGATCAAACTGCCGAAACTCCCCCATCCTACACAGCAAAACAACATGAATGAAGACTGCCATGACAATCAGAAGACTAGCAAGCAACCACAACTCCAATATGTGATTATACTATAGTATATAGTACATTTAAAATCTCTGTAAATATCTGATTTGTATACCTTTGAAAAGTCCAGTAGAACAGGCTTAATCCTGAGTCGAGTTTCCTTGCAAGGGTCTACATGCGCAGCTGTTAGCTGTGTGTACTATGTATCTGAATAGTTATTTATAGACAACTATATTTGCACAGAGGACACAGACTGCTCAAAGAACACCAACCGTCCAAACACTAGTGACAATGTAGGGAATTATATATAGTTTTAGTGTCTTGTATAAGCAGAATTGGTAAGATGGAGCTACTTCTAAAGTACAATGTTATGATAAAGACACTTTGGACACTGTATTTAACATTTACAACATCCACACACTTCTCTGTATGCGTACAAGGTACATGGACATGAAAAAATGAGAACCTACCTTTTGGTCCCTACAGCTGATTCACAGCCCTGCCGATATTCAGTAAAACCTCAGTCTGGCTTAAAATATTCAGCTTAAATATTACATTTTTATATTTATAAATATGAAAAATGAAAAACCAAATACAGTATGATGTATTGCTTAGGAGTCCAGCTATGAAAGAGCTTGAAGTTACAGCAAGTCAGCAAGACTAGTAATGCTAACAAGTAAAATTTTTTGGGTCCTTTAGGTGCAGTGAAGGAAACTCTTAAAAGTTACATCATACAATGCAAAGACATCATACACTCTCTCTCTCACTCTCTCTCATTTTCTACCGCTTATCCGAGACATCATATACAATTGTGGGTTTTAACCCATGTGGCAACAGTTTGGAAAAGAACCACATATAAGTGTGATTGTCAGTGATTGTACCTTTGGCCATATATTATACCTAGGTTTTTAGAAAGATTGCAGCCTTCCATGTAAGAACTCATTGGAAACCCTCATTGCTGCATTCTCTTAAAGAACTAGAAAGTGACACAGCAAATGTGTTCAAAATTTAAATTTTAACAATTGCACACAATAAAACCAGCTATATAGTTAAACATTTTCACAAAAAAGTTGTGTGTATCTAAATTTTGATGTGTCCAATCAAAGGAGTAGAGGTGTTATTTTTTTAAGACTTCCCTCCACCCAGTTTCAGCATCAAAAATCTATTTCACTAGAAAGTTGGCTCTAATGAGCAATAGCAAGGCAAATATCACACTTCTTCACTTCACCATTAAGCAGAAGTGTTCTCAGCTACACAAATTTCTCTTGAAGCTCACTTCATGACCCCTTACTAAATACACATAGTCATGGATGCAGTTTATATGGAAACTACAGTATATACAATTTTTGTCTACAAGGTAAAACCACACTGTAGATTTTGACGTCTTCTTTATTTGAAAGAAAACACTGATAAAACAGTTTTTTTTAAAAAAATGATACTGGGCACCATTAATAGTTACAATAAAAAATGTTTATAAAACATTATTAAAATATTAAGACAAATTAAATACCAAGTTAAAAATTGCTTACATTACACCTGAAAAGAGCTGTTCTATTAATTTGATCATACACTCAACACCACCACCTGTCTTTTACACTCATATCAACACACAGACACACAAACACACACAAAAAGAGAATCAACTTTAAAGCAGTTCTGCAGTATAATGTTTTTGTTGATGTTTCTTCTACTGCCAAGGTGCTCTTTTTCCCAGCACACGATTGGTAATTTTCTGTAAGAGATAACTTGCATTAGCTTTAATAAGAATATTAACATCTAACTACTTTGGGTGTGCTTAAATGGGAAAAACACTTCTGCAAATAAACACCTGTACCTTGTTAAATAGCTGAGCATTAAGGCGATAAGTGTTATACTCTGCTTTTCTCCTTTCTTCCTCCTTCCTCTTCTGAACCTCTGGGAGTTGAGAATAGATCCTAATGGGGTAAAAAATAAAAATGAGCTGATGCTTTCAGATTTTCATAAATATTTTGTCTTTAAATGTAATGTATATTTTTGACAAGCTTTACTGCGTAAATCTAGCTAACAACCCCCCCACACACACACACGCAAAAACATCAACATTCCTTTATCTAATTTGCTTACTATACACACAATCCTACCTGCTGAATCTTTCTGTCCTGTCTATTCTCTGAGTGTGTACTCCACTGATAGCATGGAGAACACAGCACAGAAATGAAGCATCAATGACTAAATTGGTGTTTTATACCAAGTCTGTCAAGATAAATAGCAGCTTACCGCTTGGATCTCTGGATCATCTCATTTACAGGAATAACTCGCTTAGAAGGAAGAGGTGGAGGAGCTGGTGCTGGCAGAAAGTTGAGTAATTATGTTAAAATATTTCTGAGACCATCAGGCCATAATAGTGTTTAGGAAATTGCTGTTTGGACAAGCAAATGAAACCAACCTGCTTTTGGCTGCTGTACTGCTGAAGGGTTGAAAAGCTCTTCTCTTTCTTTGTTAAAGATGGCTTGCATTTTTCTCTCCTCCGCTAGCAGGCACAGCCTTTTCATCCGCTCCCGTGAACGGGACACAAACTCTGGTCGACGCAACTCCAGCACCTCCTGTAACATTAGCATTCACACTAGTTTTAACAATACATCGTGATTATGAAAGGAAATTAAATTAAAATGTAATGTCTAACAAGTGTGAGAGAGCTAAATCCACTTATAAGAGTAAGAAATTCCAGATAAATTATTAAAATTTAAAAGACATCTGGCTAGACAACAAGGTGTATCCCAGCCATTTGGGAGATACTCAGCTCTTACACACAATACACATTCAAAGCGGAACCTCATTTAAACTACAAAAAGGAAAACAGTATATAATGCTTGAGCAGGATTTGTCCTGGGTTCTTACTGACTCCGATGAACCCAAAGTACCTCATGTATTTTGTCACTGCTATACTGGAATAAACTACTTCTTCATTAAAATCTTCACCCTCATCATTTTATTTTCATTTCATTTCATCCTCATACATTTTTTATTTCTTACATGTTAGCCACCCAGCGAGGGATTCCAAAAAAAAAAGTGGGGAAAGGTAAGAAA
The DNA here is from genome assembly GCF_030014155.1 of Tachysurus vachellii. Lineage (NCBI taxonomy): Eukaryota > Metazoa > Chordata > Actinopteri > Siluriformes > Bagridae > Tachysurus > Tachysurus vachellii. The sequence goes on along the minus strand of NC_083465.1, from coordinate 12,447,981 downwards.
AGCAGATTTTTCTTGATTTATGTTGTTTTGGATTCAGGGAACCCCCTCGTTTAAAAAAACCTAGTAAGGAATTTTTTTAGTGCAGAATAGAACATAGAGTATAGTTTATTGATCATAAGCAGGAGGAGTTATTATTGTTAGGCCTATTCTGTACTTTTCTGTTTAAGATTCTAATGCGACGCAGTGTGCGACGCGACGCGAATTAACGCGACGCGAATTAACCCGACGCAGTGTGGTGTGATGTTTCTAAAGTAACTGAAACAAAGTGCTTAAGTTGTTACTTTTAAGGTTCCTAAAGTAACTGAAACTTGTGTGTTTGTTAAAATGCTGTTAAGATTCTAAAGTAACTGAATCAGCCAGACGCAGTGTTGTGGCCGGATTATAGATAAAAGTGTTTCTAAAGTAAGTAAAACAGCGATAGTGTAAAGAGCCTGACGCACTGCAGCTCTGTAGAGTTTAAAGCAATAACCCGAGGCAGTGTGGTGTTGTCCGACAGACTGAGACATTGTTTTAAACTTAAGTTTTATGTCCATGTACTGTGGCTAAATAGGTTAGGTTTTAATGCAAAGAAACCCTACATACTGTGACAGTGTTAAACTTACATTTTAAGTCCAAAAGTGCTGTGGCTAAGAAGACTGTTTTAAAATATAACAAAAAAACCTGACGTACTGTGGTTTTGTCCGACGTACTGTGACAGTGTTACATTTTAAACTGTTTTGTCACTGCTATACTGGAATAAACTTCTTGTTCTACATTTTTTATTTCTTACATAAGCCAACATACCTGCAGAGAAAGACGGACTAGGGAAGAGGGTTTGCTACCGGAATCATTCTCTGCATGTGTTTTATGCTCAGGGGAATTCTCTCTTTCTACTTGAATGTGTCGTTCTCTAAGCGGCTCTCTCCATGGCTGCACCCTAGTGTATGGCTCGAACCAGGCATGGCCTTCAGACTTCCCTGCATCTGTCTGGGGGTTGTTCTCCTTCCGTGCATCCCATTTCAGTTCATCAGCAGAAACAAACCATGATAAACCTTACAAAAGAGGAAAAAATAGTAAGAGACCATGTGAGGGTAAATACCTCAACTTCATTCTCCTACTTAACAAACTTACCATTTGGGTAACTGGGGAGTTTGTTGGGGGCCTGTTTTCTCAGCACTGGTTGGACGTGAACAGCACTGGAAGCCTTGAGAGCAGACATACTGTCCTTTACCTCACTGCAGTCTGCTGAAGATGTCCTGGGGACTCTGGCACTACCTGGAGATGGGAAGGTAGTGCCAACATCCCGTGTGTCTTTGCGGGTGCCATTTACAACAATCTCCAAATCACCTGACAAATAAGATAGAAAAAAATTGATAAACATATCTATAATTTTCATATCATTACCTTCAACAAACAATCTTAGCTCTTGGTGGCTTCTCTTAGCCAAATAAAGTCAGTGTTAATCTTTAAATGGAAAAACAAATTTGTTTTGAAACGTGGTGAGGGCAAGAAATTAACTTAATCTATAATCAGTACTTTACCTAACATGACAATTTACTATAGAACAGCCAAACAGAAAAGAGAGGACATTTGTGTATTTGTAGTTTATGCAATACTCCAAATATTTACATTTTCTGTAACTTAAATGCTGACAGAGGCAAACATCAACACCAAAATAATGTTAACAATCACACCTCACTAGACCAACAAAAATTATGCAATCAGCAAAACTTTGCACTAGGAATTGAAGCATTGTAGGATTAATACATTTATTTTTAAGTGTAAAGTGAAAACATTTTTCTGTATACATTTGTTGAACTGGTGCTTCCTTAAAGGTGTTAACATGCATAATTAAGTTTAAACACATCCCAATTTATAGTCATCAGTGCTACCTCTCAAAGTGTAAAATTTAGAAATACCATAAAATCTGCAAGTTTCTTTATAATATTGCACCAGACTGACCAAATTCTTTCTCGGTGCTGTTGTAGAAAGTGGTGACAAGCCACAAGCTACAACTTTATCGAATTGACTTCAAATACCTTGTCCTTGCAGATGTCCCCCAAAAAAAAAACAAAAAAACAAAAAAAAAACAACCACCATCATCCCCGGCATAATACATGAATCATTCCCTGCATAAAATACACCTACATTTATTCCTTTTTCCGTATTTGCATTTTGTGAAATCAAGCAACAGTTCGAAGGACCAACCTGCTTGTATGCTTCTGCTGACCAGTTTGACTTTTGCTCTCTTACAACTAGTAGTACGTCCAGTGTCACATTGGGAGGGTAGGGTACAAGTGCTTGAGGATGATAATGTTTCTGAGGCCTGAAGGAAATGCAAAGCACATGCACAACACAGTCAGGCAGTGCAATTGGGCTTAATCACACAAACTGTTTCAGAGAACTCTAGACTGGCAAAAGACAAACCATAAAAGAAAAATAAGGAAGAATTCATTATTCAAGAATACTTTTAAAATTGTGCTATTAAATCTTACCATGGAGTCATCTGTGTTGCTTATTTCTGTGGCAACAGAAACAAGGTGATTTTCAGATCTACCTTTTCCATGTCCTCTTTTCTGCTTCTTAATGTGGTTATAAAGTTTCAGCAGGCCATCATTGGGCTTTGGCGGCTGACTTCCTTCCACCCCTTCTCTCCCACTGCTAACTCTATGTACTCCGAAAGCTTTGATCAAGCGGTGTGTGTCGATGGTAGACTGGCTGCTACTAGTGTCCACAGAAACACTATCGGACTTGACACTCTCTTCAGGAAAGCAATAGTCTTTTCCTTGCTGTTTCTTCTCTACTAATATTTGTTTGTTACTAAAAGATTTATTTTTATCCCATGCTGTTTTTAGAATACCTCTCACTTCATTTCTTTCTTTTTCTTTTCTATTTTTGGTTGTGTCTGTTCCCTGTGTTCTCCGTGGCTCATGTTCTCTTGTCCTACTCTTGTCTTTCTCCACTCTACTGTTTGCCGGTGAAGGTGTGTGAAGCTGAGAGGACCCCTGTAGAAGGCGGGACAATCTTTCCAGTCTCTCTAGCAGAGATATTTCTAGGTTGTTAGTGGTTTTAGTCTCCTGAAAAATGAATTGCTCATTGAAACGATGCCACAACTGGTCCAGAGAGCTGTCAATCTCTGCACTGAGATCCTGAGCATTTATGTTCTGTTTCTTCTCCCTTGTGGCCTTAGTAAGCGAACATATAGTTTCCTTTCCCATGTTATGCTTTTGTACTCTGTGGTTAGGATCTAGTTCAGTTGTGCTGTAGTTTGCCTCCATATGCAGGGGGATAAATGCTTTTCCCTCCTCAGTCTGCTCATCAACCTGCTCCTTTTCAAGGACAGCAGTCTTACTAAACGCAGTATGCTGATAAAGAAGACCAGTATTTCCTTTTCGGTTATGAAAGCCTTTTCCAGATATAGTGGATTCTGTCAAGGAAAGGAATATTTTAATTTATTTAAATATTATTAATAAAAAGTAGTTAATTCCTGTGATATCACTCGTGCACAATGTCTTAATTTCCACGTATGCCACAACTTACCTCTTTTCATTTTGGGCCTCTTGCTGTAAATGCCCTCCTTATGTTTCGGTGTAACGCTGTTGTCCAAGAGCTCTCTGGATCCCAAAACCTCAGGGGTAAATTGAGGGGGTACAGCGTCATCAGATCCTATCGATTATATAAGGAAGTGCAGGAAAGACAAATTAGTATAGTTAGTTGAATTAGTTAGAGCTGGCCTACAAAAAGCATCACTTTTGCACATGATGCAGTGCAGCATTACAGGGTTCATCTTTCTCTCGAACAAAGGATACTATGAATAATGCAGCTGTGCAATGGGGAGGCGCTTAAAACTGCGTAACAATGAGTGCTTGAGACTGAATGAGAACAAAAGACAAGATTGTACAAACAAATAACCTGTGGCACTTCTAGTATTGTACTGTTAAAGTAGTTATTTGTTAACAGTGTATTATGTTGTTACACTAATGTAATTGGATTATACAGCATCTTTCCAAGTCCCAGAGCATGAACACCTTAATAGCTCACAGATGATCACAAACACTCCCTCATACATAATCCTTATTTTTGGACACGCTTAACCAGGGCACACTTTACAAGTGATAATTTTGGGTTTCACAAAAAAATCCTGCTCTAACAATATAAGTATTGCCTATATGTAGATATATAATTTTTTTAACCACTTTTAAGGATTATATAATATAAACAGATTTGATAATGGGCAATAGTACATGTAGGATGTTACAAAGACAGCTATATGGCACTCAGTTATCTGCACAAGTCCTGTGAATGGTCTATAAAATCACTGACAATTTTTTTTTCACATTTGCACAGTTGTAACAATCAAAGTACTTAGAATTAAAATACTTATATACCAAATAAGCAAATAAGTTCGGATCAATAAGGAGTTAAATGCACCGTTTCCTGGTGAAGAACCAAAGTGAACGATAAAGAGATTGTGCTATATATAGAACATTAAAATTAAAGGGCAATATAAGGGGAGATTTTAGTGTCTCAACAGTTTAGTTATATAGAATAATGTACTGTCATAATGTGTGTCATGTAGGTGTAACTGTTCTCTGTACCTGGATGAGAGCTCTCCACTGTGGTATCAGAGTGGTTAGGGGAAAGTTCAGGGAAAATCTGTGGCATATAGAAGAGCTCTGAACTACCATGAGGTTTGTATGGCAATAAACTTGCAGTAGCTGAAAGAAGCATATAAAGATTAGTTACACTATAATACACCTTAGTAGCTCACATACTAATAGGAACAATAATACAATATTTGAACGTCTGCCATTTACCAGTTGTAACTAATAAAGGTCGACTTGGTCCAGCCAGTCTTTGGGCAGAGGTAAAGTCTTGTGGAGAACTGGAGCTCATCTGTGAATATCCATTGAGCATTCCTATGTTCTGATCCTTGTGTGCGTTTCTGTCTTTACTTAAGTTGGTCTCACTGGATACAGACACTTGCTGTTCTTCATTTGTGCTGGAGACTAGGATTGAGACTCCTCTTGAGGTATTCAAACTTTCTGACTGATGGGTGTGCGATCCAGTCAGCAGTTCTGGGTAGCTGGAGGAAGTATTGGCAGGACTTTGGGTGGTGTTTTGCTGTAATGTCACTGTCACTGCAGGTGTGAAGTGGCTATTGGTGAAGTGAGGTTTATGACCAAGGGCTAAACCTGATTCCAAGCCTGTAGGGAACTCTCGTTTTCCTCTGATGACTAATGGCTCACTGTCCAGGTGTTCATCTTCATCTCTCACCTCTTTTTCCTTTCCCATGATACCCTTTCCCCCTTCATTCTTTGTTGGTCCATTGTCATTGTGTGAAGTATGGCTGTTGTGTGTGTGCAGACATTGACTCGCTGTCTGAGGGGATGGTGTGTGCTCAGGGTTACACCCTTCCTTGATGCCAACCTGACTTACTCTGTCCTCTGGTGGTGTGTGCAGTGGAATCTGACAGACTCTCTGCAGCTGCTCAGAGAGATGGTCTTCTGCACTGTGCACTGCTGCAAAGCCTACAGCAGGCTGAGGAACAGTGCCAACACTAGCCTGTGTACTGCTTTCTGAATCTGAGCTCGACTGAGACATGAGAGAGACAGAGATCAGGTTATCAGAACAGGAGTGACCGCTAAGGTAATGGCCAGAATGATGTTAAAACCCTACAGGTTTATGGTCTTCTGTACAGAATGTATTACTATGTGACATTTGTTTCTCTCCTTCCAATGTGTTGTGTCTTACCTTGGCGTGTTTCGTATACAGCAGGAGCTCTCTTTTAATTTCCTCAATTCTCTTTCTGTCCTCTGCATTAAGGTCTAAGGATTCACACTTGGCACTAGAAACCTTCATCATGATCCACTCTTTGAAGGCATTGTGACATAAAAAAGATGTATATTTTTGCAAAAATATTTGAAAACTTTGAATGGACACTTTCTAATAAAAGTGATTAAATGTTTACCTCTAGCTTGGCTCTCATCGGAATCAGCAGTACTTGAGCGGCTTGTAACCACAGAGACAGACGACTCGCTCTGCAGAAGCTTAGCAACCCTAGAAGCCAGTGAATGCTCACTGCTGCCATTACTTAAAACACCCATTTCTGCCTCTGTTTGACTGTGGGTGGGTCTTATCTCAGACAAAATTATGCCAGCATTCTCTGTATGGTCCTGACTTTGCTGCTGGCAATCTGATGTTGAAGAAGCATTCCCCTGTGTAATCGACTGGCTCACAGGGCCTACCCTGTCAGGGTCTGCTGCACTGCATCCCTCAGGCTCTGCTCTCCTTGGAGCCACACAAATATCACGTGACTTTGGAACTTCCTCCCTGCGCAGAGAGGGTGCTGTAGGCCCTTTGCTCACATGATCAGAATTTGTGGACAGCTCTAGAGGCGCAGATGAAGATGAGGAGCTCTCCTTCAGGGCAGAGTCTGAAGATGAGCAAGCTAGTACCAAAGAAATCTTTTCATCAACTGACAAAAACGAGTCATCATGATATGGTTGTGTTTTCTGCCTGAGTGACAAAAAAGAGGCATCGCTCTCTGAGTAACAGTGTGAGCCATGGAAGGAGGCTTCTGAGGAATGTTCAGACACCAGGCTATCTGCATGACCAAGTAATCGCCTGATCTCTTGCAGGGTTCCAGAACCCACTAGAAATGAGTCCCCTTCTTTAATACTCTCCGAGGTCCCAGCAGCAGACTGCAGGCTCAACTGAGTTGGCAGTCCATAACTGCCCTCTCGATTTGAACTGTCAGCTGCATGGAGAACACTGTGTGATTGACTAAGGGGCTCAGGAAGAATGCCTGTCTGGAAGTGGTCCATTCTTATACTGCCTGAACTAGCTGGTCTGGTTGGCTGCTGAAGGGACTGTTGAATAAATAACTGTGTTAAAGAGGCACTGGAATCTGCAGAAAGCACACTTGAACTTGAGAATGCCTCCTTCTGAAAACTGTCACCTGCGTACATAGCATTAAAACAACATGAGGGAAAAAAAAGTATTTGCATCATCTGTATCATATCCTGAGCATATCTACATCATATCTCATCATATTCCTGAGTATATTACTCATAATCAGGCACAATTATAAACAGCAGTACAGCTTTTAAAACAAATTCAGAAAAATATCCAGGTTATAATAAATCATCCCTAGTAACTTAGACAAAGAGGCCAAACTAACCTTATCTTTGTTATGTTACACTAATGAGATATGGGAGCACAAAGTAAATTCGATATATAAAAAGAGTTTACCATCAGATGGCTGTATGCTCTTTGTGGGCGTTCCCACTGAGCCTTTAATGGTACATAAATCAGTAGGAGAATATTCAGGTTCTCTGATGGGCCCCCGCTGTGTAAAGGGATTCAAGATTGTTGACGGTGACTGATCAATCCCCAAATTGTGAAGGTAGAGCTGCAAAAAATTGTTAAAATAAATAATGAATAAAATCTCTATTAAAAGATCTTATGATCAAAGTTTGGTTTTACTTACAGGGATTCTGTCTTCGATGTTAAACTCAGGGGGCCGTCGGGGAGACCCAGGTCTAGAGGTCCAATAAGGTGCATAGTTGTCCAATTCAAGACTTACAACAGAGGAAGCTGCACCTATTGATGCCTGAAAATTGGGAATTGTGTTGCTCATGTTGTTATTTACATTTATGCCACTGTACTGATCTACATTAAGCAAAGCAGGGGACTTTAAAGTTCCAGTTCCTAAGTCATCAGCTGGCCTCTGGCTATTTGTTTCACTTGGTGACAGGGACAATTCAGCTGCAGTGGAGTTGAAGCCTCGAGAGAAGGCAACAGTGTGTGTAAGAGGAGGCTGATTTTGGTTTTGTTTCAATTCATCATGCTGGATGGGGGTGATGACTGTTCCATTAGAGGAGTGGGAACAGGAGTGAGTAAATGGTGATGGTGATGTTGATCCTACAGCTCCTACTGCCACTTCCACATCTGCACATGGCAGCACACCATTACCTGTCTGAGTGGGTGCAGTGCTGCTATTGGCACTAAATCCTGAAGATGTCTTATTGGAATGTTGCTGACTTTGTTGTTTTGTTGCCTCAGAAACAGAGTCTTGTTCTTTCCTTTTTGGATGTACACCATCAAACCCTTGCAGAGACAAACTGTCATGTATTGACCTGCTGGAACTCTGGTTGGCTTTCCAAGCATCAACCTTCTGCACATAACTAAGGATGGGTAGAGAATGCACTCTTTTTTCAGACAGCCTAGGCTCCTGATCTTTAAGTTGTTGGTCAGATGTAGGCAGAAGTGTGACTAAGGTAGTTTGATCAAGTGTTTTGTCTTTATCAGCAATGACAGGCACATCTAATACTGGCAAAGGGGCTTTTTGGCTATGAGGTATCTCATGTTGATGGTGTGACTCTGTATGAGCCTCACCTTGGTTTAAAGCTATTGTAACTCCAGCCATGCTTGGATGGCTTGAGGAACTTAGGGTTAATGCTGGAATGTCGTCTGGATTAGGAGTGCTGTTTTGGGTTGATGCCACATTGTCTCGATAAGAATATACGGGGGAGAGTCTGGCTGCGGCTAATGCTCCTCTACCAAGGAGCACTGCAGGCGTGGACTGATACACAGGCTGAGAGGTCAAAAAGGAACCATCTGCTGCTTTATTGCTGCCTGAGCTCCAGAGTGCTCTCTGCAGCCCACCACCTTCACTGACCAGAGGGACATTCTGTCCAATTGGAGTGTTTTTGTTCTCAGTTTGATTTCCACCTTCTGGTGCAGCTAATGAGGACTCACTGTGCTTAATTGTGGACCGAACTGTAATATTTGAGATAGCAGATAAACGAGTGGAAAGTGACAAACTGCCTCTACCCATAGTTCTTCTTTGTGATAACAAGGATGAAGAGCCACCTTGTGGCTGCTCTCTGCTCTGAGATGGTCTGAACTCGTGTTCCTTTATAGAGGTACATGCAGCATCCTGCTTCTGGGAAAGAGCAGAATGTTTATTCTGGCCTTCAGGGCCGTCTGTTGATCGTAGGACAACATCTGTCTGACTGAGAACCGTTTCAGTGGAAGAGGAGATTCTGCTACTGGCTACGCCAAGATCTTTTTCCAGAAGCTTCTGACCACATGAATTTCCTCTTCCATCCAAATCAGTATCAGTTTGTTCCTTTCCCTCCTTCTGCACTTCATCATTATTCAACAGGCCACTATTGTGTTCCTCATCATGAATCTGGGTTGCCTGGTAATTGCTACCAGGTGACAGGCTGTGCTGTGATAATGAGCAGTAGCTATTAGCATCCTCTAAAATCGCAGACATTGTCCCCAATTGATGCTGTGATAGTGATGCCTGTTCATGGGATCTGTGTGTGAGGTTGGACTCTACATCCTCATCTAGGCGAGACATCTGAGAGCGCCTCTCAGAAGCAATGGACAGATCAGGTGACCCCCTTAAAACACAACACAAAATGTTTAGCATACCTTCAGAACAAATACAATTAATTTAGTAAATAACTTGAACACCATACCTTAAAGGGACAAACTCTAAATCTGTCTGATGGAGGAGGGTGAACTCCGAAGGTAAAAAGGCCTTTCCCTGAGGAATTAGAGTCAGTGCAGGCGACAAACAGCTATCCTGCAATTCTGCTCAGGTGAAAAGAACATAATTTCAGCAGTTGTACATGATTTATAAAACAGTTAAAAGCAGAATCCCCTGTTATCGTATGCATTTACTTCCTATTATTAGTGATTACACTTGTGTTCTAATTACCTAGCTGTAAAAATTCAAATCTGTTGGCTGCTGGCTGCACATTTGAGTCACCCATGGTAGCCATTTCTCCTTCAGAGTTAAGTGTGATCCCTTGTATACCATCAGCTTCCAGCAAACCTGATGTTTGTCCCAGAAACTGACTAGGATCCTCTTCAATGGGGAGTTGGTGCCATGACTCAATCTCCTACAAAAAATAAATTAAACAGTTAGCAATTATATTTCATACACAGTTTTACAGATTGTGTAAAAAGGCACTCATTGTTATTACTACCAAATTATTATTAGTACCTACATATAACCTATATCAAAACATATATGTAGAAAACATATTTACTATAGAACATGATATTCATGATCTTATATATTATAATAATAACCCTGTAAATTTAAATATAAATGTCTGTGTGACAAGAATAGATAAACTAAAGATACAGAATATATTAAGAACTCTGCAAATATATGCTGTCTTTGAGAAAATCGTGTAATGTACATGTTCATTAGCTGTAAGTACCAAACAAGTAGGAAACACTTATATTAAGTTAATAAATTAAGCTTAGAATTTTCACAGAATTCCAGTTCAAAACCTGTTACACAATGTAAACACCATGGGTTTGTGGGTTAAGTGTCCACAAGCTTTTGGCTATATAAATAATCTAGGTGTTTCTTGCTGATGCCCTGACAGTTCATAACAAAAGCTTTATAAACAGACAGTCGTTGTGTACAGCACCAACCAGAAAGCCGCATGCGTCTGTTTACAAATGGACTGACAGCATGAACACTAAGACAATACCATGTACTATGTAAAAACATGTTCGGTAGATCACACGAAATAATACATAGATAGTCATATTCATTATTTTCAGAGCAATCGGATGTGACATGCATCTGATTCTGAGAATTTGACCTCCAGGTACCAATACTGAAAAAAGAACCCTACAACAACAACATAGTCTGCTAGCTATCTGCTCAAACCGAGTGTGTTTTATCTGGGAGCTAACGTAAATATCACTGTTGCTCATTGGTTCATCTTTGTTTTCTAAACAAAAGGAACTATTCAAACCGTTGTAGTTAAAGAGTTAACCTACAAATCTATCAGTGTTACCAAGTAAACCAACGTAAAAACGGCTAAGCTCGGCTATGCACTTGTTGCTTGTTGCTAAGCTAACTAACGTTTAGGACAAGCTATACAACTGGCGGGAACGAAAATTTAAACAATTACTCAAAGCTAGTAAATTAAAAAAAAAACGCTTTTCTAAGGCAAGGCGGTGGTACGAAAACAAACTCACTCTGTTAACAATTTCCCCATCTTCACCTTCTCCTAACGTCTCCATTGTTGTTTGAGCTAAGAACTGTTTCTATGCGAATAACTGACATTTTCTGCGCCTGCGCACATTAAAGGCTCTCTCTCTCTCTCACACACACACGCACGCACGCACACACGCACAGTACTGGTTGCCATATCCGCGAATATCACTTTTAACCGTTAGTTGGAACCTATATCAGTGTATTTTATATATTCTTTCAAACAGAAAATGCAGTCTAATATGTATGTATCCGTCTGTGGTTAACATTGTGATAAAATATATGTAATTATGGTGAAAAACCAATAATACAATTTAACTATAATAAATACACTTTCATACAGTTATGTAGATCTCAGTCTGCCTTGTATCAACAGTCCAAGCTGGTGGAGGTGGTGAAATACTCTGATTTACTCAATTTTTGAGTAATATTATTTATTTGAGTAATACAATTATTTACTTAATAGCAAAATCTAATCAAACTGTTTTCACATGTATGACAATGAGTTCAGTGTTCTCCAGTGGTCTGTATCTGAATCCAGTAGGACACTTTGGGATGTTGTAAAATGGGAGGTTTGCAGCATGAAAGTGATCTTAAAAATCTGCAGGAATTGTGTGACAGTAATATCAATGAACCAGAATGTCAATGGACTGTTTCCAACATGTTGTGGAATCCATAACATGAAGAATTAAGGCTGTATTGAGATCCAAGCAAGCCCCTTCCCTAGTGGTGTAATAATAATAATAATAATAATAATAATAATAATAATAATAATAATAATAATAATAATAATAATAATAATAATTTGTAGGTCTGTTTGATCCAGCTAAAAGCATAACAGGCTATTTTCGGTGTAAGATGTGCGCATGCGCATTGGGGAGGTTTTCGGTTAAGGAGTGAGGTGGCAGTTGGAAATGTGCGTAGCGTGTTTCTAATGTTTCTAAAAAACATTTGATTTATGAACACTTAAATAATAAATTTAGTAAAAATCTGTACATCTATATACAATATAAAATGTCTAAACGTATTGGCTACGCTCCTGGTAAGTATAATTTATTTGTTTTCATGATGAAACATGTTTTTCCCAAACTTTAGCTAGCTGTGAAACTGAGAGTGTCGGCAGGATGAGATATCATCAAACCGTACTGCACAGCTGCTGTAAGACTTCAGAATTAACACTGAAGTCAATCTTGTGTAGTATTATTATTATTATTATTATTATTGTTATTATTAAAAGTAGTCTGGTTTATTGGGATTTCTTTGTAACGAAACCTAGCTGTTTATATTTTCCCCTTGCTAACACATTAGCTTGTTAGCTACACAAAGGAATGTCTTGCGCGGTACCAGCCAACAGGTTGAGACAAGTTAATTAGCTATTATAGTTATTTAGTTATATAATTTATAGCACTTTAACTTGTGGAAATCAAGTTGTATGGTTTTTGTGTTTTCATTACTGCTCATTTTCATCATTTGTTTTGTCAGGTTATTTCCGCATGCTTGATAACACACGACTGATGCAGACCCACGTGAGTGTTTCCTTTTCAACGCCTCACCCTATTATTTGTCTGGTTTAAACGTGGCTTTCAACACAATAGCGTCTGGACTCCATAGTGTTTTACCTGAAGATCAGCCTGTTGTGTTTGTTAAAATGTTACATAATCTTTTCTTTCTATTTCTTGACTTGATACCTGATCAATTTTACAGGAAGCTGTGGTCGACATAATTAATGGAAAACCTACACAATACGAACTTTTATTTAATGCCCTGGGATATGGTTCTGGACTCGGTAAGCTTTTACAGTTTTTCACAGTCAGTCTTTATTTGTCCTTTATTCTAACAGAACAAAACTATTGGTGTTGTACTGATTGCCATTTTTTTTTTTTTGCCTTTAGAATAGTCAGAAACTCTGATTACTGAATGTACTGTGTAATTGTATTGTAAATGAATTATAAAACAAATGGTGGTCACACAAGATACCTTTAAAATAATTAATAAGAGTTTTAAAAATATATATATATTTTTCAGGTTTAAATTTATGATCTTATTTATGAACTACTCTGTATCTTGAATTAGAGCCTCAGGGTCACACAGCCTAAACTCCTATCTTATGTTTCTGTTTAAACCAGCTCCATAGATAAGATAAATGGAGCACATTCTCATAACATTTAGCAAATGTAATGCTTTCTCTCATATCTGTAACCCTGCTACTACGTCTGCTCAATCAAGAGATGTATTTAGCTTTAGAAAAATATTATATTTTTATATGCTTGTATTTTGGTTTTTTATTCTACAGTAGTAATGTTTGTCTTTCAGGGCTGGATTACCAAGATCATATGTACAGTTATGAGGATTTGACTGATGATGATGATGATGATGATGATGATGAATATGGCAGGCAAAACAACAAATATTGTGGCTTTGCTCAAAACTTTCTAGATAAAGGGATTTTCAAACAACTTCCTGCAATAACGCATTATAAAACAGTGAAATGCATCACACCTGAGGTAAGTGCTGTTTTGATTATTACCTGCATGCCCTGTATAGAATACATACTTTATATGAATGTTAAACTGATAGTTAACATACAAAGAATTTTACTTGAGTGTGATTACTGTGTGTTTGATAAAGGATATAAAGCAACTGTGTTTTTAATAAGCAAAGCCTAAAAAATGACCTGGTATATGCCTTAATCACAAGAGAGATGTTGATGTTTACAAGTTTTAAACTTGTGATAAAATGTGAAACAAACATTAACCTTCCTATTTTCCCTAGGTCTTTTTGACCTGGCTGGAAGATTTTAACGTGTCATAACTTGAGTTTTCTTCCACATATTTGCCTGAAATTTACCAGGATTGTTCCAAATTATGAACTTTGCAAGCAAAATTCATTTTGTCTATTTTCGTTGAACTATGTGTTCAGAACAATATATACTTTGCGTTTTGGAACAGCTTGGGTCATTTTGACCCGGCCACATTTAGTGGGGCAATAGGTCACACTTTTGCCCTTTTCAGCACAATGAACATGCATACAGACACAAAAATGCACACATAAAATGTCCACTAACACAGGCACCCAAAACACACACTCACACCCCACACACACAAACACACACAAATTGGGCATTTCATTAGGCCTCCAGAAAAGAAAAAATAGCCAAACATTTGTAAATATTTCACACTTTTGATATGCCTTTGCCTAGCAGAGGGCAAAATATCTACTGAAATGCTACACACACACACACACACACACACACACACACACACACACACACAAGCATTGGGCATTGCAATTCATTAGGCCTCCAGAAAAAACAAAAGCTACTCATTTGTAAATATTTCACACTTGTTAGATGCATTTGTCCAGCTGGGGACAATATCTTCTCTTCTCTTCTTCTTCTACTAACAATCATTACACACACACACACGTTGTGTTTTCATATTCAAATCATATTTGTTTTCCCTCTTTTATTTATGAATTTAGTTGCATCAGTCAGCTTTGGCCTGGAGATATGTTGAGTAATGTTTGACATGTATCAGTCAGTGGTTATCCAAAATAATATTTAATAATTTTCTGCTTATTTTACCCAAAACATGGCAAAATTTCATAAGGTTTATCGTTCTCAAAAATTAAGTATAACAAAAAAAAACATAAGGAGGTAAACAAAGTTTTATTCAGATGAAATTATGGCATGTTTTTGAGTGTGTGTGTCAGTGTGTGTGTGTAGCCTGTTGGTTGATCAGATGACATCAGGTGGGCAAAATACATATTACAAGTGTAAAATAGATATTACACACAGAATGGTGATAATTGTAGAATTTTTGATTTATAAGCACTCAAGTCAATTTGGCCTGGAAAAAATAGGTTTTATTATTTGCTTACATTAAAAATGGTCAAAATGGTTTCAAAGCAATCTCCTGCCCTTGAAATATACCAGCCTGTAATTGTGCATTAACTTTTGTGCCGCTATAGTGAAAATAATTCAAAATATTTTTTTCTTTACTAAAAAATGAGGCATTTTTGTATAAAGATAAGGTTTATTATACCAAATATATATTTTTTTTTTGCAAAATATATGTTAATATGTTGGAAACAAGTTTGACTAAAAAGGTGAAAAAAAAGGCTATCATATATACTTCATTTTTTATAAGCAGTCAAAACAGACAAGGTCAAGTTGACTCAGCGCTCCTAATTTGTATAGGAGGTAGGGCTGGGCGATAAAACGATAACGATATGTATCGCGATAGACACGTGATCGATAGCGATATAAAATGTGCTCGATACGACGTTCGATATTTTTTATTCTTCGTTGGAAGGAAACAGAGGTTGCAAAGCACGTTTGGTTGCATTAACAAAGGCACTCACTCTCTGGTAACCTAGCAACTTGGGGAGTAACACTAACAGCCAATCATGTAACAGTATCATGTTTGGTTGCGCCATATCGTTGTCTCGTGCTGGATTCCTCTTCAGTAACCGGCGACTGATAAGCAGAAAATGAGCCGCAGCGAGCGAGGAAATTGTAAATAAAAGAGGAAAAGTCAGCGCGCCAGTATGGCAGTTTTTTGGATATTATAACTAGGGCTGAAACGATTCCTCGAGTAACTCGGTTACAAAAATTGTTCAAGGCAAATTCCTCTGCCTCGAAGCTTCATTTAATTCATTTTAAAGCTCACGTCACCTTCTTGTGCAATTATTTTGTGTGTATGTGCGCGCGCGTGTGTGACAACGAGCTTACGTAAAAGCGGAAGGAGACGCGAGGAGTTAGCGGTCTTTTGATTTGAGGGCGCTTGCGGGCTGCAAAATGTAAGGGCGCGATAACAATGTCAAAGAGAAGAAAAAAACAGGAGAAAACGACAGAAAATGTCCAAAGGAAACATTTCTTCAAAGCGCAGGGCAAGCCTCAATTCTGAGTATGTTGATATATTTACCTTTTTTGTTGCAACCACATGCTCCTTTAAAGACTTTTAAAGCACACACACATTGAGAGAGAGAGAGACTTTTATATTCTGATTAATATATACATATATATATGCTTAAAGCACTCTGTGTGAAACCCTGCATGTCCTCTAGGTCCAAGTTCCTGTTCATGTTTTTTGCCTCTTAAATACCACAAAGCATTCCAAATTAGACAGTAAAGGTTTGTTATGCCTGAGCTGTAGATTTTGAACCTTTTAGTTCTGAAAGTTAAGTTGCATGACTTAAAGGCAGTATTTTTGTATTATTATTACTATTTATTTTAATGTATGCCTTAGTTTTGATACTTTTATAATTTATTTTTTTGTTTTTGCATCTCAGAAAAGGGTTCATTTAAAACCCAGAATGTTTGGCACTTAAATGTACTTAATTCTTCTCAGTCAACTTTGTCATTGTTCACAGTACACGTACAGACAGAGAAACAATGGGCTATATCTAAATGTTTATTTTTGATAGAAAATATTGTTGTATGCATTGCATAATATACATTTAAAAAAAGTTGATTTTTCTAAAAAAGGAAACCAATTAGTTGTTCATTTTAAGAGACCAGTCTTATTTTCTCTTGTATATTTAATATTGCTCTTTAATTAAGCAAAAATATATTTTATCAGATTACTCGATTAATCAATGAAATTCTTGGTAGAATACTCGATTACTAAAATATTCGATAGCTACAGCCCTAATTATAAGTCTACGAAAATATACCTGAATAGTTCAACTTCAAGTATGAGTAAGAATAACTTGAGTTACTTTTTCATATTTCTGCAGGTTTTATATTTCAAACAATGTTACTGTACTGTATCAGGTTTGTTTTTTATATTACAGATGTATCTCAGTCTACCTCAGTTTTATTTATGTTTACAAAACACTGCACATATTTTAAAACACTTTATTCACCAGAAGGTGAACAGCTAGTGAACTTCCTAGCACTAAACTTGCACTAAATTCTTGGGTTTCTCTGTTTATATTGAACACTTTGCACTATTTTATTACACTTTATTAAGCATTTCTTACATTTTCTTTCATTTTGCACCTTAAATGTTAAGAGAGAATTGTTAAGTGTTCATTGTGACTTTAGACTTACGTTTACATTATAATTATTTGAGATTTCCTGGTTGTTGACATTTCTGTCTTCATAACTGAAGGGATTACGATAAGAGGAAGGTTTAGCTTAAAATAAAAATGTTTAAATGTAATATTTTTGTTCCTTATTTTAAATGGGCCATAAAAAGTTCAATAATTATCGATATCGACCGATATGAAACACTGATATCGTGATACAGTTTTCGGACATATCGCCCAGCCCTAATAGGAGGACAATAGGAGGGTTAAGAAAGAAAATCAGCATTTAAGCATTTCGTTTTTGAATGAACAGATGATTAGGTTAAACTCGTTGTAATTTATGAATTTTCAACTAAGTCTAATTTTTGATATCTGTAAGAAATTACAGAAATTGCACCCAAATTCCACTCCAAGGTACACATCTAAAAGAGCTCATTCCTAAAAAAGTTTAAGTATCATAAGGTAATACGTTCAGGACTCTAAACGTATAAACTTGATTCAATTATAAATATGGGAATGGCAGCAGGACATTATACATCACCACGAACAAAGGGTCTACGTGACTGCGATTACCATTTAAAGTGACCACTTGGTTGATAACAATTGTAACAATACCAAGACAAGGTGTACGTGACCATGATTAACATTTAAAGACAATCAGCTAGACAACAAGGTGTAGCCCAGCCATTTGGGAGACATTCAGTTCTTACACTTAATACACATTCAAAGCGTAACTTCATTTAAATTACCAAAAGGGAAAACTGTATATAATGCTTGAGCAGGATTTGCTCTGGGTTTTTATTGACTCGGATGAACCCAAAGTACGTCAGGTATTTTGTCACTGCTATGCTGGAATAAACTTCTTGTTCTTCATTAAGATCTTCACCATCATCGTCTTATTTTTACACAACACATTTTTTATTTCTTACATATCCTAAACCTGTTGTCTACAAAAGTATTGATTTCTGTTTAAAGCATGTTTTATGCCCTTTAGGAGGCTGCCAAAAATGCTAAAGAACTTGTAGCTGAAGAAGAAAAACTTAAGAAAAAAACACAAAAGAAAAAACAGAAGAAAATGGTAATGTAAACATTACATCCTCATGTACCCTAATCTTAATGGGGGATTGAAAATGTTTACTCAAGTTACAAGTTACTCTTTCTGGTATACAATAGAGGCAGCGAGAGAGACGTCGGTTAGAAAGAATAGAAAAGGAAAATGGGAAGAAAGATGGTGCCAAACAGGTATGAAAAGTTTAATAAATATTTTATAAGGGCTTTGTACCCAACCAATATTTCTCACCTGTTCTTGCCTTTTTTTAATGCCATATTCTTTAGACTAGTGTGTGTGTGTATATATATGTATATATGTGTGTGTGTGTATGTACACACACACACACACACTAGTCTAAAGAATATATATATATATATATTTTCTTTTCTTACCATAGGATGCTGCTTCTGCTGCTCCAGTTAAATCTAAACCTACAGAAAGAGAGTGTGAAAGTAAGAAAAAAACAAATAACAGTGTACTCCCAGATCCTGACCCACAGTGCAATTCACAAGTCACAGAGAGCAGTGACAGTTTTGATGATGATGATGATGATGATGATAAAGAGAGCGAGGCTGATGAATTGGAGGTTGGCATGTTTTCTGCATTTGTGTCTCCTTTTCAATAAGAGTCTGTTTAGCACCTGCACATGTATCTAACAATCATAATCCGCAATGTGTTTCAATAGCTTGATATGAGCAGCTGCTTTGTGACCAATGCTGCAGCCATCGCAAAACGCAAACTTGAGCAGAAACCTAAACCTGACAGGAAAGACAAAAAAGCTGGAAACATCAAGAAGCATGAAACAGTACAAAATACAAAAGAGCCTCAGATTGAGGTTTGTAAAATAACATTTTAGGAAATGTAACTTGTTTTTACAATTTACAATTAGTCAGTTTTCTCAGTCAGACACTAGTCAACTTAAGTGATTAGGATGATTTTAAGTAAATAGTATACATTTTTTATAAACCACGTCTATCCACAGAATGTTAATGAAAAGGAGGCATCAGAGGAACCGGAAAAGGATAATGTTACAAGGAGCATGGAGCTGGCAGGTGTGTGTATATTCCTGAAAATATTTCTGTTCTGATATCCGGCTTTTTTCATTTTAATGTTGTTTAGTGGTCCATTTTCATTTTTTTCTTCCCCTCCCAGTGATTGGGAATAAATATGCTCAAACAGGAAATCTGGATATGGCTGTGAAGTATTTTACTGATGCTATAAAGCACAATCCTCAAGAGGTTAAGTAAGTAACTTTTTTAATTTTTTATATATATATATATATATATATATATATATATATATGTATATATATATATATATATATATATATATATATATATATATATATATATATATATATATATATATATATATATATATATATATATATTACACACACGCACGCACACACACACACACAGTGGATTCAGAAAGTATTCAGATTTTGTAATCTTGCAGCCTCTCAGTACCCCATAATGACAAAGTGAAAACAGAATTCTAAAAGAACATGTACGTAAGTATTCAGACCCTTTACAACAACACTCGAATTTTAGCTCAGGTCCTCCCATTTCTTTTAATCATTGCTGAGATGTTTCTACACCTTAAGTTGAGTCCACCTGTGGTAAAGTAAATTGGTTTGACATGATTTGGAAACGCACACCTCAAAAGAAGGCCCCACACCCTGACAATGCATGTCAAAGCAAAAACCAAGCCATGAGGTCAAAGAAACTGCAGAGCTCAGACAGGATTGTTGCAAGGCACATATCTGGGGAAGGCTACACAATATTTCTGCAGCACTGAAGATTCCCTAAAGCACAGTGGCCTCCATAATTCTCAAATGGAAGATGTTTGGCACAACCAAGACTCTTTCAAGGGCTGTTTTTTGGCCAAACTGATATAAGGGCCATAACAGAGAGTCACTCTGACTGAGCTCCAGAGTTCCTGTGTGGAAATGGAGCAAAGGTCCAGAAGGACAGCCATCACTGCAGCCCTCCACCGAGTGGCTAGGTGGAAGCCTGTCCTCAGTTCTAAAAAAGCCACTTTAAGGAACAAGCGTCTGTTTGGCCTCAATTCTAAATGTTATGTCTAGAGGAAACAGACACGGCGTGAAGCATGGTGGTGGCAGCATCGTGCTGTGGGGGATTGTAGCAGCAGGGACTTTGAGACTGGTAAGGGTTAAGGGAAAGCTGAGTGGAGCAAAGTTCATTCATATCCTTAATTAAAACCTGTTCCACAGCGTTTAGGACCTCAGACTGCGCCGAAGGTTCACCTTCCAACATAACGACAATTCTGTGAATGACCTAGAGTGGCCAAGCCAGAGCCCTGTCTTAAACCCCATTGAACATCTTGAGAGAGACCTGAAAATGGCTGTCCACTGACAGTCCCCATCCAACCTGACAGGGCTTAAGAGAGTTTGCAAAGAATAATGGCGGAAAATCCCCCAATCCAGGCTTGTTGCGTCATACCCAAAAAGAGTCGAGGCTGTAATTGCTGCCAAAGGTCCTTCAACTAAGTACTGAGTAGAGAGCCTGAAAACTTGTGTTCATGTGATATTTCAGGTTTTTCTTTTTAAATTTACAGACATTTCTAGAATTCTGTTTTCACTTTGTCACTATGGGGTGCTGAGTGTAGATTAATAAGAAAAAGTATCTTTATATTTAAAAGTTAAAGATAATTTTTGCTACTCTTGTCTCCTTGATAGGTTGTTTGGAAATCGCTCTTTCTGTTATGAGAAAATGCAGCAATATGGGAAGGCTTTAATAGATGCAGATATTGCTCTTTCACTGAACCCCACATGGATTAAAGGACTCTATAGGAAAGGGAAAGCATTAGTTGGGCTTAAGGTAAATTATATCTTGACACTGCACAGAAATGTTAACTTTTTTTTTTATTTACCCCTCTTCGCATGCTAATGTTTTTTCCCCCTCTTAGAGATACTATGAGGCTTGTTTGACCTATAAGGAAGTTTTAAAGCTTGACAGCTCCTGTACTGATGCTGCTCAAGAGCTCATGAGGGTACAGATAATGCAGTTAATGGTAAGTAACACTGTGGGTGGTTCTTTAGTTAAGGATTGTGCAGTGTCCCTTGTTTGCTGTATGGTTTAAAAGACAGTTAAAAAATAACTGTCTGAAAGGTTGGTGAATTTCCATCAGCAAAGATTGAGATCACTAGGCTCAAATATAATAGTTTTGATTCAAAAATGTTTATTAAAATACCATTAAACATAATAGTTTTTGTACATGAACTGAAAGGCCTTCCTCCTTCATAGAATAGTGACAAATGAATATACCTCGTTTGTACTTGCCTGCTACATGTTTGATAAAATGTTTTTTTTGCTTGATGTTATCTACAGGATATGGGATACACTAGAGAGCAAAGTTCAAATGCTCTGATTATACATGGAACAGTAGAAAAAGCCTTAGAAGCACTCTCTGGTTTACATGGTAATACCCTGTCTGTTTTCACTCACCGTTCTTCCCCAAATAATATTTTACAAACATATTTATTTATTTAAACTGAAGTTCCTTTTTTTTTTCCTGTCGCATTTTCTTTGACTTAAGGTAATATGGCAGCCGCTAAAGAAGTAAGAGTTTATCCAGAGAGAAATACTCAACCAGCAAAAGTCCTACTCCAAAATGTCTCCCAGAACCCACCTAAAGTCAACACAGCTGTACCGCCTAACCGGTAATTGTCTGCTCTTTTAGAGTCATGCTTGTCAGTGATTCACTTTGGCTTTATCTGTAATGGTTCTGATTGTGTGTTCGTGTGTGTGTGTGCTTTGGCAGAGAGCTGTTTCCAGTCTGGGTTGGGGATCTTGTGCCTACTTTAACAGAATTAAGACTTTGTGAGCTGTTCAGCAAGTAAGTTGTCATAATCTCGAGCACACTGGCCACCTTTTTCTAGTTTATATTTGCAAAATGGATTCTTTGCCTGCCAGAAATGCAAAATTCTACTCTGTGTTAACTGTAAAGCACAATGTAGTTCTTTGAGTGAATTATTTGTGACAATAGTGGTAACATTGTGCCTCAAAATTATGTTGAATTTACCATTAATGGATTTGCTGTTTGTTCTTTTTGTTTATTATTTTTATAGTTTTGGGCCAGTCCATAGTGTAAGATTATTGCCAACAAGACGCTGTGCTTTTATTAACTACACCAACAAGGAGAACTGTGAGAGCGCCATCAAAGAAATGAATGTAAGTGTTTTTGTGTTTTGGTTTATGGGGTGATTATGTATATTTTTACCATTTAATGTCTGAAAACAACTGCCAGGTACAGGGACATGCATCTACAGTACACTTTACATGAGGTTACAGAATGGCTTGGAATGTCACATAGTGTCAACTTTCCATAATGGAAAACAAACTAGTACTGCAGTGCTTAAAGATAAATATTCTGAGTAGACTGTGACTGAGCAATTATTGTTGCTGGAAGTATGAGCTCGCAATATAACTTCTGCAGGGTTGAAGCAAAAGTACAGTTCTCAACCAATTTGAAACTGGGATATGATGGAGAAAACACACTGTGCCCAATTTTCAGTTCTGATCTACATGAAAGCCACCAATTTTTCTCTGGATATCTGGTTGTGGAATTAACAGGCTTTTGCATTCAGACAAAAACTACTTTTGCACAGAAGCTTTAAATCCTACTGCTGATGAGCGAGGGATGCGCAAAGCAGCTAACATACCTGAAAGATGTCCTCTCAGCATGATGCTGTAGATCATGACTGGTGATGGGAGAATATTTGTGTCTCATTTGTTTGTGTACTCAAGTGTGTGTCTGTTTTAGGGCTTTCGTGTAGCAGGGACTTGTCTTGCAGTTCGTTATCCTGACAGAATCCACACACATCTTGGTGTATCCAAAACTGCAACAACAGATGCAGGAAAAGTAAAGTAAGTGAACACACAATTTTGTTGTCTCACTCTGAATTTTTAGAAAGTAATTTATCATTTTATGTCAGTGCCGATTTTGAATAAATGTAATTTTTTTGGCAATCTGTATTGTACAAACTTTCAGTTCATTTTCTTATGATGTCTCTGCAAGTATTTGCTGTGTAAAATATTTTGTCTGCTAATGAGTTCTTTCTCATTTGTGCAGTAAGTTTCCTGATGAGTGTTATTTCTGGAGGACGACAGGTTGTATCAAGAATAACCGGTGCCTCTATCGCCATGTACCTGAACACAAGGGCATTGATCTGTCTAAAGTTAAGTGATAGGGGGACATAGAATTGCTAGCAGTAAGATTGACGTTAATCCACGTTTCTCATATCACTTTTATTAATGACCATTATCAGCTAAACAAATAACCAAATACATAGCAATATAAACAAAGTTACAATCGCTATCAAATTATTAACTAACTGGATTATGATTTTTTATATATATATATATATATATATATATATATATATATATATATATATATATATATATATATATATATATAAATAAATATAATATATATTCAATTATATTCACTAGAATGGTTAATTATGTTTTTCATTTGCTGTTAGAATCCTGAATTAGTACAGCCATTCTTTCTACAAAAAACATTCTTTCTTTCTGTACTTTTATATTCAAAACCAGAAAGTATTGGGTCTTGGTTTATCTTAAGTAGAAGGTTTTAGCTATTTTCCCTGCCTTTATAAATCTATATTATTTACTTGATTAAGAGACCTTTCAAGAGCCTTATTACTATTCTACTGGACACTAGATTTTCTTTCTCTCTTTTTTTTTTAAAGTGTAATAAACATCAGAAAATGTTTTCCTTTGTTCTCTTTATTATAGCTTGTCTTTATGGTTGCATACATTATTCTGTGCATGTTGATTGTTGTAATCGAATTGTCTCTGTTCCTTTATTGTTTAAATGAATTTTGTGCTTGTTTCTGTTTTCCATTACTTTTAAGCTGTTTGATTTTAAAGGAAAGAAATTTGATAACAGCATGCATAAATTTTATAAAGATCCTTCCTGCTGTTCTGTAAGGCTCCTTACATGAAAGATTACTTTGTAGTTGCATTGAACTGATTATAATGTTAACTGACACACTAGAAATCTACCCTGAAATCTATACACACACACACCTGAAATATCTTAGTTGAAAATAGTCAAAAACAGCACACAATTTCCAGATGCTAATCCAAGTATTATTTTAGGCATAAAATAAATGGTTTACACATAGTTTTAATGGTAATGATAATTAGAAAGTTATTAAAATGCTGCTTGATCTCTTGCACTAATTCAAACATAGATGGATTCAACCATGTTAGCAGACTCCACTTTCCACTTGCCCTGAGCTTACTTACTTACTCACTCTAACTTACTTACTTACTCTAAGTTTTATTTATATAAGAGTGATAAAAAGAGTGATGTCTAACTATACAAGCGTGATGGCTGTATGTTTACCAAGTGGACCAAGGTGTAAGTTGAATTGAATAAAATGGGCAATAAGTGTACAGCTAGAGGCTTAAACCACCCTGCAAAAACCCAGTGCCTGAGAGACTTGTCAGTAACATTCAATACCATGTCCATTTTAAACACCCAAATAAGTAAATAACCATAGTTTCTCTTGTTCTGTAAGTATTAGGCAACATGTGCACCTTTTTACATTATATGTAGCCCTTATTACATTATGCACACTGTCTTTAATAAATAAATAAATAATAAACACATGGTACCTCTGAAATCAATTTGTCTCTGATATTTATGGAACACTGAAATTTAATCAAAAGGTAGAAATGAATAGTCTTTCACTGTGCCAGGTATCCATTCTAGATATGTTATTTGCATTTACCTGATGCTATTATTCAAGGTGATTTATTATTCAGACAAGATAGAATTGAGCGGTTGTGGGGAAAGGGTCTTGGTCAAGGACACAACCATGTCAGCATGGCATTACTGGGAATCATGACCTTCTGATCAATAGCTCAAAGCATTAACCGTTGATCTGCCACTTTCCTAAACAGGCATAGACACCTGAAATATCAGTATTCACTCATTCACTTCAGTAAACATCTTGGTTTATTTTTGGGGAAGGACAAAAGGACGTAATCTGGCCAAACTACCCACTGCTCCACTGTGCTGTCATGTCCCCAAAGCAATACTGTGGATACATTTTTGGTTAACCTACAAAACAACAAAAAAAGCATACTGACGTGTCTAATCACCGCTCATATAATAATATATAATATTTATTTGCATTAAATTGCATACATGTTGTCGTTTTGAGTTTTCTGTGTTCTCTACTATGTTGTGAGAGATAAGAACCCTGCCCTCTCTTCTCATGCTTCTCAGTGAAACATAAGACCAACCTACACTATTGCTGAGCATCTTATTGGCTGAGGCTAAAATGATGCTCTGTGTGTGTGTGTGTGTGTGTGTGTGTGTGTGTGTGTGTGTGTGTGTGTGTGTGAGCTCCTGCTTGTGTGTCCCATATAAAGCCTGCTGCACGCAGTATTTCTGAACTGGTGCAGTGCCGGTTCATCTCCATCGATGGTGTGCAGAACAAGGGGGACCTAAAAGAAAAACTTTGTCAAAAAAATCTCCACGTTATTTTTAAAAAAAAAACGTAACTTAAAAATTCATCATCATGAGTTTA
The DNA here is from genome assembly GCF_030014155.1 of Tachysurus vachellii. Classification (NCBI taxonomy): domain Eukaryota; kingdom Metazoa; phylum Chordata; class Actinopteri; order Siluriformes; family Bagridae; genus Tachysurus; species Tachysurus vachellii. Next base: position 12,422,286 of record NC_083465.1, on the reverse strand, counting down.
ATTTCCTCCTCACTGATCCGGCGCTGGGACAACCATTCCAGCCCCTACCGCCTCTCCCAGATGTCCTTCACTCCCTCACGGCGGCTGTTGAAGTCAGAGCCTTTGCGCTACTGGGAGCCAAATGAGCTGAGTGTGGTATGTACAGAGCTGCTGGGAGTGAGAGCTCAGGAAAAAGAAGAATTAGTGGGGCTGAATGACCGTTTTGCCTCCTACATTGAGAAGGTGCGTTGTTTGGAGCAGCAGAATCGAATGCTAATGGGGCAGTTGGAAGCCCTGCAGGTAATGCAGACTCAGCCATCTCGGCTGCAGCAACTATTCAGACAAGAGGCACAGGATCTTCGCCAGCAGCTGCACCATGAGACCCAGGACAAGGAACACATGAAGGTGCGCAAAGACAAGCTGCGAGTGGAGCAGGAGCAGCTGGAAAAGAGATGGCAGGAGGAGGTGCGCCAGCGTGAGTGGGCTGAGGATGAGCTGCAGCGTGCAAAAGATGAGGCAGACAGGACAGCAATGTTAACCTGTGACGCTGAGGTGAGAGTGGTTTCTTTGGCGCAGGAGTTAGCCTTTCTGAAGCAGGTGTTTGCAGAAGAGCGGGAGGGGCTGAAGGTGCAGCTGCAGGTGTCCAGTTTCACCACAGAGCCAGATGTGAGCAGACCAGACCTCTCAGCCGCCCTGAGAGAGATCCGTACACAGTATGAAAACCTGGCCAAGCGCAACATGCAAACAGCCGAAACCTGGTACCAGGGAAAGGCGGCCAACGTGGCACAAGTAGCCGATAAGCAGCAGGAGGCTGTGCGCTTGGTGCGTGAGGAAACGGCCAAGCACCGTCAGCTGCTGCTGGCTTGCTCCACCGAGGTTGAAACTCTGAAGAGTGTTATCAACTCTCTAAATTCTCAGCTCAGAGAACTAGAGGAGACACAGAGTGTGGAGGTTGCCAAGTATCAGGTACACTACAAATCACTGGCTGAGGTCATTACACATTATACACACACATTATAGTTCTCTACCAAAAATATGGCATCCAGGTGATTTAGACAGAAGTGGTTTAATGGATCAGAGTGCTGTAGCAGAGCAATATGGCTACTTCACACAATTAAAGCACTTGTTAACACAAATATTTTTTTCTGCCACAATGTTGAAAATAAAAAATAAAAAGGAAGCTAGTGTATTGTGCATAGCTCCTGAGGCAGATTGCTGACTCATTCTAATTTACTGCTGTGCTGATAAAGGACTGAAATACTTTAGTCTCACTACATGGGCTGTAGATCTCTCTCTCTCTCTCCTTCTCTCTCTATCTCTCTTTCCCTCTCTCTCCCTCTCTCTCTCTCTCTCTCTCTCTCTCTCTCTCTGCATATAAAATATTCCAGAATATGAGCATTTTTTGCATGTTTGACTGCCTGCATGCATGTTTGTATCTGTGGTACGGATGGTCATTGCTTTGCAGCATATTCATTAGTATTTGTAATTCCTGTTTGCTCTGTAGGGGAGGATAAGTCATCTGGAGAGGGATATTGCTGACGCTAAAGAGGAGATGTCACGCTACTTGAAGGAATATCATGATCTGTTGAACGTAAAGATGGCCCTGGACATTGAAATTGCAGCATACAAGTAATACAATACTCCCACAGCCTCCCATATTAATATTACTAATAAATCAGTCACAGCATATCATTTAAATGGAGTGCTTCATGTTTACTTGTGCTCTCTTTGATTTTTTTTCTGTACTTTTGTTCATATTTTAACAGGCAGCTGCTTGAGGGGGAGGAGATTCGGCTGACGTACTGCTCTCTGCCTATTCTGGCATAAACTCTAACCTTCTAAACCCCTCTCTAAATTTCCATCTACCATAACCCTCCAATGCTGATCCTTTATTATCATTAAACCATGTAAATCTTGACCTTTAACACAATGTTCTAGCCTAATAGAATATTTAAAACAATGGGATAAAACACTTGCCTCTTACCCAGGGGTCTCCAATTTTGCCCACAAAGAGCCGGCTGTAAGGTGTTCATGTCAACCAAAACTGTTGTTAAGGTGTGACCCCTGTTTGGCTGGAATGAAGGTCTGCAGCCACTCCATCGCTCCATCTTTAATTCTAATACTAATTGTCCAAACCTCAAACTATCTTGTCCCTAACCTAAGACCTAACCCCATATTATGACCCCTAACCATATATTCACATTACTGATTTAAAGAGAAATGAGCCCTTGTGTTACACAAGAGGTAAACCAGGATCTTTCCCCTTCTTCTTCACACTATAAATGAAACAACGCCACCATGGAGAGAACACTAAGTTCAGCACTTGCCCAGTTGGAGTTTAATATATTTATGGTGGTGAATTGTCACTCCACAGTTCTTCTCTAAGTGCTAATCATGACTGGTGATCAAGTCCCTTCTGCTCAAACTATCAACCAGTCGTTTGTGAAGGTGGATTCTTTTCAAAAACCAGTCTTGCATTAGGCACTATCATTGTACTGAGGTAGTGACATAGTTCTGACCCAATATCCACCAACAGAATGTTACTCTGCACACTGATTCTGAAAGTGTATTAAGTGTAAACCAAGTGAATGGTTTGTCAAGCCATTCCGAGCTGTAGAACCTCATTTGTTTATTGTTCTTATTCCTAGATAACTTTTAGTCTTCATCCTAGTACTGTGAGCAGTCCTTGTTTCAGTAATAAAAGAAATCTTTGATTTAATAGAAATATCTTGACTAGAAATGTCAAATATTGTTACTGAAGAATCATCAATAGAAGAATTGTGTTTATCCTTATCAAACACTACAGTAGGGAATCTATGTGCTCTCATCTGCTTCTGTTCATCTGCTCATCAATGAAACTGAAACTAAGTCAACTGCTCGTGGGTCAAACAACTAGCAGAGAAGTAACCGGCACCAGTAATGTAATGTTCTGTAGCCTGTACCTCTGCTCCTAAAAACAATACCCACTGAATAAAACAATACAAAAATCATTGTATCTCCTGTTTTGTTTTGTTTTTAAATAGTTTTAGTGCAGTATTTCTCAGTAGTAATAATTCAAATAATGCTATTTATTATACAATTTTAGTAAGTATCCAGTATTGGGCATGTCATCCCACACACACTAATCCTGACATATTTAGAACTGATGAGTTTGGATAGAATATGAAATATTTATCCTAATTATATAAGAATATTTAAACATGTATAACCTGTATTCATAGTATAAGAATATTTTACCATGTATAGCCTGGTTTTCACCTGGTTTTAACCTAAAGGCTAAAAAAAATATGTCTTTGATCAGAGACAATTCTCCTAAAAATTAGAATGCAGTTATCTGTATAAGTAAGGATTCAAACAAACATATAAGTGGCAGAATTATAAATGTCCTTGCATACAAAGGTTTAGTGGGCGATCATTCAAAACTCTACAAACACCTTTGGGATGATAATCTGCAGATATAATATGCAGAAACTTTGCATTTTCTATAATTTTGATTTTTTTTTTTTTTGCACCATAAAACCTGTTTATCTTTTGTTTAAAGAGATTTTCCATGACAGTGTTTTTTTCTTTTTCTTTTTTTCTTCAAGCAAAATATGAGGGATTAATCAGAAGCAAAATTTTGGTAATTAACAAATTGATCAGTCTGAATATTTGTGTTTTTGTCTATGTATATTTAGCAAGTTATTACCAGAAAATAATCTGGATTCATGGGAACTGATGGTGTTTCTGGTTTTTTGAATGATTCAGATCATTTAAATGATTCGGATCATTCGAATGAGCTCACATATAAAATCCAACACTTTTATTCTTATTTTTTCCCCCGTTTCGTTTTTCTAAACAGAAAATGTGATTATTTAGAGCTGAAATTGTTTAGTGACATATGACGGTACTCTAAAATAAACACAAACGATGATGTGCTTCGCCAACAACCGTCTGAACGCACAAATGCACCATTTTCAGTGCATCTCGCAATGATACATTTTGACCAATAGACGGCACTATATTACACTTATTTCCCTTTCCACTTGCCCAGTCTGAAGAAGAAGAGAGAAGAAGAGTAAGCACTTCCTCTGCGAAAGGTCTTGAACATGGCGACCTCCTGTCTCAATGTTACAGAGCTGTGTTTGTTTTAGTAGTAACTCTGTTTATATTCGGGTCTGACCGCATACACCACATCAGCGAGTTTTATTCAAACAGACAATAGGAGTGTAAGATGTTTTCAGCTGTAGTTCGGAGCCGTAATCCGGTCTCTGTTGCACTGTCCCCTCGTTTTGGTGTTGTGATGGACAGTGTGCGGGGCAGGAAGTCTCGCACTGACCCGAAAGCCAAGTCCAAAGCGGGCCGAATCAAGACCCCGCCCCCGGTGGACCCTGTGGAGATGGTGGTGCTGAAGCAGCGCTACACTGAGTACAACCTCATCATGAGGGCACTTAGGTAAAGACTGTCACACAGCAGCATGCTACCTCACTCACTCATGCTGTCTGTTTTCTCTTGTTATCTTGCATGTATACCTTCAAAACTAGATATAATGCAGACCTATACAAAGCCCAAAGGCGATATAACACCCTTCAACATGCTTATATTTCAGTTTTAGTCATTCTCAGAAGAGCATACGTTTTACACAGACACTCTGTAATGTTCAACTTGTTCCTAAGGAGATGAATAAACTGCCTACGTCTTGTTAGAAATGGAATCTTGTGGTGCTTGTGATGATAGAAGCTTCTGTAGCGGTTTGTTGTCTGCTTGAATGGAGAACAGTGGATATCAAGTCAAGTCAAGAAGCTTTTTATTGTTATTTTAACCATATATAGCTGGTGCAGTACACAGTGAAATGAGACAATGTTTCTTCAGGACCAGGGTGCTACATAAAAGCAAAGACAGCGCTATAAGGACTTAGTAAGTAAGTCTTAGTTACATAAAGTGCATCTGTGCAACCTGGTGTAAGCTGTGCAAGACAAGACAGACACGACAGTGCAGGACAAAAGACAGTGCAGACAAAAATTACAAGACAATACAAAAAAGACAACAAACATAAACAGCGCCGACCAGTGTAAATACTGTATGTTCAAACAATATTGCGTGTGCAGTAATACTAGAATGAACACAGTGTCATAGCAGCAGGATATGCTTCTATCATTGGCACACAGTAGGTGTTCCATTGATACTCCAATCCATTCTTATTACCCTCTTAAATGTTCATACTCATTGCTTGGTCCATACTTCAAAAAGTGGACTGTGATGTATTTTCATTTTGGTTCTCTAATACAGTACATTTGAATTAAAGTGGCACAGTATCACTAGAGAAGATACTTAGCACCCAGTGATCGCTTCGGATATCTGATTTCAGAAAGTGGATATTTAAAATATTCAACCAAATGCTATATTTGTCAATACTGATAACTGTATTCAGGGTTAGAACAAAACACAAACTTTTTTGCTGTGGAAAAGAGCAGCTGTCAATAAATGTAATACATCACTTCATCTGTTAATTCACTACATTTGAATCATAAACACCATGCATTTACTTAAGCATTTATTCAGTTCAGCAACCTGGTAATGTGTCCAATTATTTCTGGTCTTTGAAAAGAAATGGGGGACCATGTATATGATTTACTTCATCTAGATATAAATTGAAGTTAAAAATGAAACTGTGCTCTTCATAATAAATGATGATTAATTGATTTCTGACTCTATGTCAAGGCCAAATAACAGATATTTTCCAGATATTTCAGGATGAGGTGTGTGTGTGTGTGTGTGTGTAGATTACAGTTTAAAGAGGAGATGCTGAGGAAGCGCTATGAGGAAGAGACTGGTTCTTTAGCAGAAGAGAGAGCCAAACAGGAGGCTGATGAACACAGATCCTTAATGGCCTGGAACGATGCAGAAAACCTCAGATTACGAAAAATACGGTGAGACAGTTAAATACGATAAAAACATTCACAGCATGCAGTCATGTTTTTCAGCACTGATTAAATGTGCATATTGTGCCCACTAGTGAGCTGCGTGTGCAGGCAGAGACTGCAGCTGCTGAACAGAAGAGGAAAGAGGCAGTAATTTTGCATGCACAAGAGCTTGAGAATTACATAAAAGAAAAAGAGAAAGAAATCCTTCAGCTACAGGTGGGAACATTAGACAAATAAGATGCAAATATGTGTAAATGAGGCAAATATGTGAAAAACACACTTACCTTTAAATGATCTAATTTTCAGGAAGATGCAAAGAACTTTATTACACTGGAAAATCTGGATCAGCGGATTGAGGAGGCATTGGACAACCCTAAAAACTACAACTTTGCTATAAATAAAGAAGGACAAGTGGTCAAACAAACTGTGCTGCAATAAGAAAGATTGATGAAAACCACAGGAGAGACTGAAAATTATCCATGTTTATTTACTTGCTCTGGTAAACTTATCTAACTTTAAGTGTCCACTTTAAGATGTTACTTTGTTTTCTTAAGTAAACGTTAAACTGTGTTTCACTTATGTTGCGTCTTTTGTGTGGAAACGATTGTGGTTAACGTGTGAATTTTTGAAATGTCCCTAATGAACCTGGAAACTCTGCTATAGCATATGGTACTGTTTCTGAGGGGTGTACAAATCCTGAGGACTCGCTTCACTGCACACACTCATGGCTTTCCTATGTATGCAACTAAACTATTTAACCAGCTTTTCATCTAAGGTATTTTCAATTTAGACTGTCTTTAACCAATTCTGCAAAATGTGCATTTGGAAATAATGCAGCTTCCTCCTGATCCTATAAAACTAATAGACACATGTTTATTGTAGAAATTCGCCGTAAAACACTAAAGCATACGTGCGATGGCGTTATACAAAGTGCCAGAAACAGTACAAGTCATACATAAAAACTAAGTTGTAGGAACAACAAATAATAACTTGACTTCTAGTTGATCATTTGGAATCAGAAGTGGCTTATATGAAAGGCAAAGGCCTCTAGATTAAGCTTATTTTACCAAAATAAAATCTTATCATGCCTTGATTTTTAATTAATCAATTATGGCAGAAAGGTCAGACTTTGCTTAGACAAAAGTTTTGTCACATCTTTAAAGGATTCAACCAATCACAGATTAGAGTGTCACCTGTGTGAAATACTGTAATTAACACATATCCAGGTGTGTAGAAGAAGAACCCCAGCACACCCAACCTTCATTTGAAATGCATCCTGACCTCTGACAGCATGTCAAAGATTCAACCACAGACCAAAGTGCTGATCATCAAGAGCCTGAAGACCAAGTCTCCTGTCTCCTGCTACATCTTTAATGTATCTAAACGTCAAGCGGAGAGGATAAGAAAAAGATTTGAAGAAACCGGTAAAGTTCATGACAGGCCCAGGTCCGGCAGACCCCGTAAGACAACTGTTCGAGAGGACAGTTTGTTGGTTCGACAGTCCAGGGCCAGCCCATTTTCAACTGCAGCAGAGCTACAGTTGTGTTCAAAATTATTCAACCCCCAATGCTGTAAATGGTTTTAGGGAATTTAGTGTACATTTGTAATTGTATTCAGAATGAAATCCTACAAGGACTTCTTAAAGAACCATATGCAACTAAAATGACATCAATTAGTTTTGTAATACAGTAGTAAATGTTTCTTTTGTGAATTCTTCATTGACATAATTATTCAACCCCTTAAAGACTACCACTCTGAAGAACAGAGGTTCAATGAAGTGTTTTCAATCAGGTATTGAAAACACCTGTGGATATCAGGGAGCAGCAATAAAGCCTAATAAGCACCAATTAGGCAGCTTTAAAATGACTGTGATACTCAGCTCCTTCTAGACATTTACTGGTGTGGTTACAAACATGGTGAGGTCAAGAGAATGGTCCAGGAAGACAAGAGAACAGGTGATTACTCTTCACAGGAAGGGCAATGGCTATAAGAAGATTGCAAAGATGTTAAACATACCAAGAGACACCATAGGAAGCATCATTCGCAAATTCAAGGCAAAGGGCACTGTTGAAACGCTACCTGGTCGTGGCAGAAAGAAGATGCTGACTTCGACTGCTGTGCGCTACCTGAAGCGTAGAGTGGAGAAAAGTCCCCGTGTGACTGCTGAGGAACTGAGAAAAGATTTGTCAGATGTGGGTACTGAAGTTTCTGCTCAGACAATACGGCGCACCCTGCGTAATGAAGGCCTCCATGCCAGAACTCCCAGGCGCACCCCCTTGCTGTCCCCAAAGAATAAGAAGAGTCGACTGCAGTATGCCAAAAGTCATGTGGACAAACCACAGAAGTTTTGGGATAGTGTTCTGTGGACTGATGAAACAAAATTAGAACTGTTTGGGCCCATGGATCAACGCTATGTTTGGAGGAGGAAGAACAAGAAAAGAACACCTTGCCTACTGTGAAGCATGGCGGGGGGTCAATCATGCTTTGGGGCTGTTTTGCTTCTGCAGGTACTGGGAAGCTTCAGCGTGTGCAAGGTACCATGAATTCTCTTCAGTACCAGAAGATATTGGATGACAATGTGATGCAGTCCGTCACAAACCTGAGGCTTGGAAGACGTTGGACCTTTCAACAGGACAATGATCCCAAGCATACCTCCAAGTCCACTAGAGCATGGTTGCAGATTAAAGGCTCGAACATTTTGAAGTGGCCATCGCAGTCACCAGACTTAAATCCGATTGAGAACCTCTGGTGGGACTTAAAGAAAGCAGTTGCAGTGCGCAAGCCTAAGAATGTGACTGAACTGGAGGCTTTTGCCCATGATGAATGGGCGAAAATACCCGTAGATCGCTGCAAGACACTTGTGTCAAGCTATGCTTCACGTTTAAAAGCTGTTATAACTGTAAAAGGATGTTGTACTAAGTACTAAGATTGAATGTCACTTGGGGGTTGAATAAAACTGATAATGATGTGAGCTCAGAAAAGACATTTGTGGTTATTTCATTATAAATGTTATGTTATATTTGTCTGACCTACATGTGCCTCTTTGATTTAATTGTAAGCAGGATGACTGAATGATCATAATCAATGTCAAACCGACCAAAACAATCAATTTCAGTGGGGGTTGAATAATTTTGAACACAACTGTACATAACAACTGGTCACCAGAAACCAGCATTAGACAGAAGACAACTAAAAAATAGTGTTGCATTTGCCAAGGCCCACAGCTTGCAAGAAGGATGGACTGTGGAAAGTGGCAGAAGGTTGATCTTTCCGGTGAATCAACTATTGAACTGCATCCCAGTCATCGCAAATACTGCAGAAGACCTATTGGAACCCGCATGGACCCAAGAATCACACAGAAAAAGTCAAGTTTGGTGGGGGGAAAATCATGGTTTGGGGTTACATTCAGTATGGGGGTGTGCGAGAGATCTGCAGAGTGGATGGCAACATCGACAGCCTGAGGTATCAAGACATTCTTGCTGCCCATTACATACCACAGGATAGGGCAAATTCTTCAGCAGGATGGCTCGCCTTCTTATACTTCAGCCTCCACATCAAAGTTCCTGAAAGCAAAGAAGGTCAAAGTGCTCCAGGATTGGCCAGCCCAGTCACCAGGCATGAACATTATTGAGCATGTCTGGGGTAAGATGAAGCAGGAGGCATTGAAGATCAAACCAAAGAATCTTGATGAACTCCGAATGTCCTGCAAGAATGCTTTCGTTGCCATTCCAAATGACTTTATTAATAAGTTATTTGAGTCATTGCCGAGATGTATGGATGCAGTCCTCCAAGCTCATCGCAGTCATACACAATATTAATTCTTTTTCCACTGCACCATGACTTTATGTTCTGTACTGTACATTATTTCTGTTAAGTGACAAGACTTTTGTCTAAGCAAAGTCTGACCTTTCTGTCCTAATAATTAAATAATAAAAAATCACGGCATGATAAGATTTTATTTTGGTAAAATAAGCGTAATCTAGAGGCCTTTGCCTTTCATATAAGCCACTTGATTCCAAATGGGCAACTAGAAGTCAAGTTATTATTTGCAGTTCCTACAACTTGGATAGGTGACAAGACTTTTGTCAGGGAGTCTACTTCATTGCAATGAATCTATCAGGTGACTCCAATGGTGATTTGTGTAGAACTTAAACTTTACTACATTTTAACTGATTCTGCTAAATTCTGAAAAGTGTTTTGGTTGTGTTTTAGCATCTACATTATCAGCAGTCAACTAAAAGATTCTTTTCCCCAAATGTTTTGGCTTAACATTAACATACATCAACGTGCCCTTAACAAACTACAAGACAATGAACGCTAAACGCCAGTAAACAGACGGCGCCGTAGCAACGTGATGACGTGTCTGCAGTTGAGACGCAATGCCATTTGGCTGTAACAAGACAGTGACGTGAGGACGTTTTTCACGTCCAACAATCAAACCCTGACTTATAAATATTACCTAGAAAAATTATAGCTCACCAATCATGATCAGATGTTGCAAAGTTAAGAAAGTTAGATATTATGTTTTAAAACGTTGTCTTGTAGTGCTGATTCAATTGTAACAATTTATAATAGTTTAACCTCCATGTATCAGAAATATTCTACAACATTCATTCATCTTCTACCGCTTATCCAAACTACCCCGGGTCACGGGGAGCCTGTGCGTCTCAGGCGTCAAGGCAGGATACACCCTGGACGGAGTGCCAACCCATCGCAGGGCACACACACACACACACACTCATTCATTCACTCACGCCATCACACACTAGGGACAATTTTTCCAGAGATGCCAATCAACCTACCATGCATGTCTTTGGACCGGGGAGGAAACCGGAGTACCCGGAGGAAACCTGGGGAGGAACCCGGGGGAGTACCCGGGGGAGGAAACCTGCAAACTCCACACACACAAGGTGGAGGCGGGAATCGAACCCCGACCCTGGAGGTGTGAGGCGAATGTGATAACCACTAAGCCACCGTGCCCCCTATTCTACAACAGTCATATATAAAAGGACAACAGGATTGTTGCTGCTATAGAATTGTATATAAGTGCACAGCTTATTACATTTAAGTTCTGTGCATTAAATAATAATCCAGTTCATTATATTGCTCTGGACCTCTAAAGATGCTAGATTTCTCCTCTTAAGACAAATCGGTCATATTAAACAGTTCATAGATGCATCTTAATCTTCGCATCTCCTCAACAGAAACCCAATCCAGCACAACGCACCCAGTGTCAGACTGACACGAGTCCCTCATTTGAACTGAATCTGACCTACAACTTCCTTTTTGTTTATGACTGGACTTGGTTAGGACTACGCATGCGCAGTGTAGAGACTTCCGGAGCACGGGATACATGCTGATATAGTAACGACTTACTGCGAGTAACGACTTGTTGTGGGTTAAAGTGTCGGGATTCCCAAGATTCATAATAAGGACTACAGAAAAGAATATTAGCTTTCGATATCACCTTCTGTAGAGTTTGCTGACAAGTTGTTTAATATCTGATGCAATATGGCAACCAAACACCGTCCACTCTTACGGATAGTCACAGAGACGAGGCGTCATGTGAAGGATTTACCTTTAGGATTTGTACGATATGCTTCCAGCACATGTTCAGTGAATCAACCAGCAGAAAACTCGGTCTTTAGAGTCCCGGTGTCGGAAGGAGGACGAGGAGGCGGTGGATCATCATCATCATCATCTCGGTCGTGTCTCCTCAGATCCGCGGCGTTAGGACTGGGGCTGAGTGCGTTATACGGTGTAAACAACGAGCGGGATAAACACGTCTCCATGAAGACACGACCTGTCACTAACACCGTGCTGCACTGTTTCACACCTACAGCCTACTGTGCATCCGCATACAAAGGCGACAGTCCGCGGTATAAGTACAACTTTATCGCGGATGTAGTGGAGAAATCATCGCCTGCTGTAGTTTACATTGAGATATTAGGACGGTGAGTTTGACAACAGACTGCGTTAGTGAAGCCAAAAGTTTGTCATTGTCGTGGTAGACCAACCTTCCTAATGTTCTGAACACATGATGGGATTCGTTTAATACTTTAGCAATAACTAACGGATTTTTCCTTCACTTCCGCTCCCAATACTCCTCCTGTCTGTCCCAAAGTGTCCTAATTAGTGTGTCCAGAATTGTAGTATGTTGAAATGAACATCCCAAAGGTGCCAGAATGGTGTGTTCTACAAAGTACTATGGACAGCGACTACTATTGCCCACAACTCCCAAAGAAGGGAGCAGTTGTTTTGGGATGGTAAGTAGGTAGGTAGGTGGGTAGGTAGGACACTTTTTTTTTTTAAAGAAATCTAAATAAAATGTGAAAAAAACAATCAAGGAAATAAGATGAAGGAAGGAAGAGAAGATTGTGGTGACGGTGCGCATAAACAGGACAGTCCGAGTATTTGCATACTCATTTGCTACACAGTAAAACCAAATGCATGTACTTTTATTGCATGACATAAATTGAGCCACAGAAATGTTTAGTTAATCAATGCCTGACTACGCTAATGCTCTTGTGGCTGAATGAGCACAAATCCCACAGACATTCCAAAATCTAGTGGTTATTGGGATGTTCCAAAGTCATGCACGACTGCGAGTCAGCTCCACAAACTTAAAATAACTTAGTTTTAGACTATTAATAACACAATAGTACAAAACACCTGCAATAGGCATACAGTAACATTACAAGATTATGAGACCTTTGTAAATCCCAGTATACAAAAGGTATTTTTGGTGTTAATTCCAATTCTTTGTCTTATTATATTGTCCTAGATGTCTGCAAATGTTTGCATATAATATCATTAATTAAATGATGATTAAATCATTTAATTAAATAATTAAAATCAAGGCATGATAAGATTTTATTTTGGTAAAATAAGCTTAATCTATAGGCCTTTGCCTTTCATATAAGCCACTTAGGATTCCAAATGATCAACTAGAATATCAAGTTGAATAATTTCATTGAATTAGGAGAATAATGGGTAAAAAACCCTGTTTACATAAGTGAAAATTTACTGATTTAAAGATAAGATATGATTAAATAGCTTTACTGTCTCCTCACACAGAAGCCTGAGCACACACTGGTTGCCTTGTCTTACTTATACTGTAGACTAAGCCATTTTGGGCATCATTTCTTAACAGGCATCCATTCTCTGGTCGTGAGATCCCTATTTCTAATGGTTCTGGCTTCATCATCAGTGCTGATGGTCTCATAGTGACCAATGCCCATGTTGTAGCCAACAAGCGTGGGGTTCGTGTCAAACTGGCCAACGGAGACATGTACAATGCCACCGTACAAGATGTGGATCAGGCCGCAGACATTGCAACAATTAAAATCAATGCTAAGGTAACAGTGACTGTTTCAGGTGAAACGCAAGAATAGACATATTACTTTTTCTAACCTTATTATCCTCTTTGGCTTTTTCACTGATATTTGGTTCTTCTGGGGGTGTTTTCAGCATCCCTTGCCCACACTGTGTCTTGGGAAGTCATTAGATGTTCGTCAGGGGGAGTTTGTGGTTGCCATGGGGAGCCCCTTTGCTCTGAGGAACACCATCACATCTGGAATAGTTAGTTCGGCTCAAAGAGGCAGCAAAGAACTGGGCCTGTCTAATGGCAACATGGACTACATACAGACTGATGCTGCCATAGATGTGAGCATGCACCACTTTGCCCACTTTAGATAAGTACATATTTTTGTCAAGGTCTAAATGTGTAAAAACATAATATTGAAACCTTCTGATATTTGTACTGCTTTGGACCTTTACAGTTTGGGAATTCAGGTGGTCCACTTATTAATTTGGTAAGATCTATCTTAGACAATAATATAAACACACAGAATTAAATCACTGTATCACAAACTCAGTATTTAAATGTTTTTTTTAACACTCAGGATGGTGAGGTTATTGGTATTAATACCATGAAGGTGACTGCTGGGATTTCTTTTGCCATTCCCTCTGACAGACTTCGTCTTTTCCTTGAGCGTGCTGCTGATAAAAAGAGTAAAATGCATCATTTCTCTTATTCTTTGCCATTATTCGTGACAACGCTTTTGGATCTTTCATTGCTCTTGTGTCGTTTACAGGTTCTTGGTTCAGTGGCTCTGAAAATAAACGGCGCTACATAGGAGTGATGATGTTAACACTAACACCCAGGTAACCTGGTCCATCAGTGCTCATTAGAAACACAAACACACTAATTAAATAACACAGAGCTGCAACTTTCTTGGCAGTCATTCTTGGTGTCTTATTATCTTTTAGTATAATCGCTGAGTTGAAGATGCGTGATCCCTCGTTCCCTGACGTAACACATGGAATCCTCATCCATCGTGTCATCACTGGCTCTCCGGCCAACAGGTCAGCAGATAACAATGGTGTCATTGTTTTACATACACTGTCAAATGTAATAGTTTGTTAAACAATTAGAAATTTAGTGTCTTATCTGAGTAATGTTTACTCTCATTTTCACCTCATTTAACATTCTTCTTTTTCATTTATTTTGTTGAGTACGGTTTGACATCCCACTACTCAGAATTAAAATGAATTACTCAAACCAACTGCTCTGTCACCAATAACAATGCCATGGTTAAAGTCACAGAATTCATTTTTTTTCTTCATTCTGATGTTTGAGGTGAACATTAGTTAAACCTCTTGCTCTGTTTTTGCACTGTGCTGCTGCCACATGATTGGCTGATTAGATAACTGTAGGAATGTGCAGTGTTCCTAATAAAGGGAATAAAGCTGTGTGTGTGTGTGTGTGTGTGTGTGTGTGTGTAAAAAAAAAGGAGAAGGACAGAGCCGGCTTGTGGAATATGGTTTATAAATATGTTTTCATGTGAACACTGTGTTCTTTGTGTGTGTCAGAGCGGGTATGAAACCAGGTGACATTGTGGTGGAAGTCAATGGGAAAAAGGTGAACACCTCAGAAGAAATCTACAATGCAGTACGGACAAATGACAGCATCAACATGGTGGTGCGCAGAGGTCAAGACCTCCTGATGCTGCACATTTCCCCTGAGTTCACAGAATAACATATACCAGACACAGTATTTTGCCTTATGGAAAAATTGCAGATTAAAAAAAAGATTGTTAAATATTCTGAAGAGATAATTAGACTTGAGCGTGTTAGAATTTTATTACATTTATTTTTAATTAATTTCATTTCACATGTCCGATAGTTCTCGGCGTTTATTTTTTTCTCAGTTGATGTGGCTTGTTGAAACAATGATGTGATGGGGCAGATAATATATTGGAATTATAGAAAAAAATTTCTAAATTTAGAAAATAGAAAGATTTTGTTCTCAAAAAAATGAACAAAATCTCTGCAGAAAATTCAAGATGAAGAGAAAGATGGCCTAATTTATTACGGACCATGTCCACCTCTATATGTGAAAGAGGAAGTTTTTATGTTTTTCCTCTTAAAGTAACCGGCCATGGTTGAAACAGTGTTGTAGAAATGTTTAGTTATTGAAGGTGTGTGAAGTTAGAAGGTGATGAGTGATCCTACTGCACCTATATTTTGATGAATATGAAATTTCATATGAAATAAAGCTGTTTAAGCTGAATTATTCCAATGTGATGAAAATACATTGTTCAAGTAGGAGAAACCTCACAGTTTCACATTTTTGTGTAATACTTTTTGGCAGTCAAAGAAATAGCAAACATAAACTATGCATGTGGAGTTAATAAATGCATGGTACACTCTCTGAATCACTAGATGAGGTTATGTCCTGTTGATTATTATTATCTAACAGCCTAATGCCCATATTGTTACCTAGAAATGAGGTACATGTATGATAACTGTATTACTGTGGGTTTTTTTAATAACAAAACACTACTTAACAAGCTCAGGATTTGAACCTTTGTGGCTCTCAGGACGGCAGGTCACTGGTGCTGACACCAACATGAATATGATTTCTGGAATTTCCTTGAGGGTTCACAATGACAGACCTTGCCTGTTCCCTGAGTGTGAACATAAAAAGAGTACGATAGATCCTTACTCTGTAACCTGGGTAATATGTTGTATATGATCCAGGGCAAAATAAAAGGTAACATTTTTTAAATGATCTGCCGATATGGATTAGGAGATCTCATTATTGAGCTGTCCTGGGTATCTCTCAAAATTCCTCTCGGCCTCCTCACTGAATGCATCACCTGACAGGACACAGAGACAAAACGGTGTGAGCACAGTCAGCTGTCTACATTATTCTCATGCACTCACTGTATATAATAAAGTAGATAAGAGTACATAACTTATAAATAATAAGTATAAATAATGCTTGACTTGTCTGCTCACTTGGACCTTGTAGTTAATGACATGAATAGAAACAATTTTCCTTTTAGTGAAAAAAGGATTTTTTTTCCTTTTAGGACTTTATGAATAAAAAAAAAAAGGTGAACTTGGTGTTATTTTGGTATCTTACACACTTAGAGTCAGTTCAATAACTCACTCTAATAACCTAAAATAGAATTAATATATAAAAAAGACAAGGTAAAGACACACATGGCCATGCAAGGGATTGTGAAGTTGAATGGGGTGTGTGTGTGTGTGTGTGTGTGTGTGTGTGTGTGTGTGTGTGTGTGTGTGTGAAATCAGATTTTGAGACTGCTCAACCTGCAAAATGGCTGGCTAAATGTTCTGAAGTCAACAATCTGGCCTGATTCTGAAAATTGATCAGCATTATCTGGTTTCAAATGAAAGTTACATCATTCTGTGTATCCATAAATCTCCGAAGCACTGTGCATTTATGTAGGTTGTAAGTAAAGAACTCACCAGTATGACAGTTGTGAAACCAGATCCTATGGCCATCATATTTGCAGTTGCATTTCATTGCATTATTTGTGTAGTCGCTCTCAGACACCTCAAAATTAGGATTTATTACAACCTGAAACATCAACAATGCAGAACACAAACATCACACATTTATGCTGTGAAATATTCAGCTTAGATATTAGCTTGGAATAAACTGTTTCTCAGTGTAATAATTTTTTTGGATCTACAAAGATTTGTCTGTTTGTGAAAGGAAAATACTGCAATATTAAAATATCCAAAAGCATACATGTCAAAAATCTGAAAATTATTGTTGAAAATATAATAAGAATTAAAGGCAAACTTTTGTAAATATCAAAATCTCACAGGTCTCACTGTGATATGGGTAAAAAAGGTGAGAAGAATCTATAAGTACATGGATTTGCTATTTAGTTTTATTTATATTTACATTTGTTGTATTTATATATATGTACATTTAGTTATTTGCAAAGGACATTATTATTATTATTATTATTATTATTATTATTATTATTATTATTATTATTATTATTATAATACCCCTTTGCACTTTACAAAGCATAAAGTCTGACCTGCATAATGTAATTTCCTGGTTTCACATCAGTGATGTCGATCCACTGACAGTCGATATCATGTCGATAGAGATCCCAGCATCCTACTGTGATGCCCTGCTCTCCAAAATTAGCACATTCATAACGCTTGGAAACACCTGCAATATAAACACAAAACAATGTAATTAAAACAACAGTCATAAAAGCATCAAGTATCTATATCCAGCATACTGTATATATGAGTGTGTGTGTTTTCTTGTTTTACCCTCATGACAGTCACTGTCTTCTAGACAGAAGCTAGCTTTGTGTCCCTCTGCAACCTTGGTGCCATTGGAACTCAGCAGGTCATAGTGTGTGAAGATATCCATGCTGTGATAATGCCTACAGTTCGACACAGTAACACACATTATATCTTTAACGCATGCACATAGGCATGACCTTGAATACTAATGTATTCTTTACTAAAGTGTGTGTTAAAATGATGACCTTCTATCCCCATAATGCCGAAACATCTCACAGCTATAGTTACCCATGGCATGCGTGCCAAACCCAGGAGTGGCGTCCAGCTTTAGGCCTGAAGTCAGCACGACCAATGTTGTGGATCTGTGAGGAAAAGCGAAGCAGGCGGCGGTGGCCATAGGGCCAGTTAACTTTCGCAGCACTTTTAGACAAACAGTCCTCCTCTGCAGCACAGTACAGCATGTGCAGCGGACGGTCCTCAATATATGCCGTCTGCTGCACCAGAGATGCGTTCAGAACCAGATCAGATGCAGCTGAGGAGACAAAAATACACATCACATACATATTCATCATGCTAACAAACTAAACTAACTTGTGCTGTGACTGACCATACCGAGACAAGTTCATGTTGTGCTTTATACGTAGTGAATTTATACTGGGTGATTTCTTTGATCCAGTTCTTTGATACACTGTTGTTTTATATATATTTTACTGTTAATGATTTTGGCAAATGCTGAAACAGTCTTTTACTATAAACCTGTTACATATCCTCATAGATTTGTTTTTGATTTCTATAGCTAGAATCTCTCATAGCTGTCATACAATGTACTGGCTGCATTGTTAAGAAAGCTCATGAAACCAAAGAAAAAAGGAAGTCATCCACTTTGTGTTTTGCAAGCAAATTATTACAACACAAGCTAAATATCACACAAACCCCCTTTGCTGTGTGAATGTGTTTTTATTGTCACTCACTCTCTGAGCATATAACCCCTGCGGAGAACCGTGCGGCTGTTTTCGAACAGGTGACTGTTTTGTGATGCTGACACTGGCTGAGGGAGAGTTCGTTTCCTGTACACTTCACACCGCTCATCACCATGTTAGTCACGTTACTGCCATCCCAGTACCACGTTTCCTTAACAGACACCAAACAAAGACAAACACTGAACTGAGATTTCTTGAAGACTGCTTAACAATTAATATTTATATGTTCAAAGGTGGGTATTATTTTTAGTCTAAGAACATAGCAATTTGTATGTGCACACTGCTCTTAATAAGTGCTCTTAATGTCTATATTATTCGTATTTTTGTTCAACAGGAGTAATGGGAAGAGATTTTCTAGAGGCCAAAAACTGCAGTATTCGATTAATATTAAAATTAGAATCACTGTAAACTTTTACTATCTGGATCACTGCATTTCATGAGTAGGAATTTCTTTGTGTGTGCATGTACTCACAGTAATAGCATGCATGCTGAAACCCAGCCCTAGCTGTCTGCAAGCCACCATGGCCTCTCTGGTGGTCCAGCCCTCACTGCACACACTGCCCCAGCGCTGACCCACCCAAACTTCCACTTTCCCCTCATACTCCGAACGCCCCCCCACCAACCGTACCTGTACACATGGCCTACAGCATGTCATTACATACACTCACACTTTTTTTTACATCATACAGTCACACAACATTTTCTGTCTGTTCCTCCGCTACCTACAAACTGCCCTTCTGTTTTCTATATGTTTCTGTTAGTGTAATGCAGTGATTTGTAATATGTTCCATCAGTGACTCTGATGGATAGCAGAAAAAGCAGAAAAATAGAAGGCAACAGGTGCCGCTGCTAGAGTTAGTGTCCTACTTGCAGGCCGTGGTTGGAATATCCAAGGCCCAGCTGTCTGCACACCACCATGGCCTCTTTGGTACCCCAGCCTTCTCCACAGATCAGACCCCAGTGTTGTGTTCCATTAGTACTGGTGCGCAACACTTCCACACGGCCCTCGTAGGGTGTACGACCGCCTGTGATACGCATCTGATCAGGAAACAGCCCAAGGAGAAAAGAAGCAGGAAGGGTTCAACTTCCTTCACAGCAGAATAGCCATTCAGGAAGGAGGGTTAGGAGAGACTGTGGAAATGCAGATGCTGTGTGGGTAATGTATGCTAGAACGCTGAATTCAACTTAATATGCATTTATTTCAGCAGGGCTTGAAGTTTATGTTCTGTCCATGTGCCAAATTGTATCAAATTTGAAATATGTACATATATGCAGTATACTGTCTCCTTATGCATACACATATTCTTTAAAATAGGTAAAATGGTGTCTACTCATGAGTAGCTACCACAAAGTTAATTTCAAGCCCCAGTGATAACTGCATCATATCTATTACAGCAAGCAGTGTTTTCAAACATTTTGTATATTTGGCCAATATTATGGTGTCTAGTATCACAATGAGTTCACATCAAGTTATATAACAATTTTAGCACTACATTACCCATAAGAGCATACTGTAGCTTATAAGATGACATCTGGATAATTATTGAAATTCAATTTGCAGAAATACACTGCCATGATGCAATGATTCAGTTGCAAATTTCAATACAATAATAAATAAATGAATAAATAAATAAATAAATAAAGACGTAGTATAACTGATATCCAACTGGTGCTCAGTGAAGATATGGTCCATTAGTCTAAGCACCAGAAAATGTGTTTCTGATTAGAAAAATAAACTATTGACTGCATTACAGTATCACTGCATCACTGTCAAAGATATTGGATCATTCTATGCATATATTAATGACATACCTAAAAGCAGAAATAACAATAAAGCAACAATACAAGGAACAAAAAAGGAAACCAATCATTAAATTCTAATTTCTGTACAATTTATAAACCCTTGCCACAACAAAAGCGTGACTGGGTCATGACAAAAAGAAGCAATCATTCTTAAAGTATTCTATAAAAAAACAGTTATATGACTAACAGAAACGTACACAGCACAAATACTATTAAGTATTATTGCACATTAAGTATTGTTTATTAGGGTGTAATGACACATTGTGTGCACATTGTGACTTTGTGTGCATTGCACTTTAAAGTTATGATGACATGCACTGTAGAAACATCTGATTCATTAATTATGTACCTTCAGTAATTGCACTATTTGAAAACATGCTGCACAACCCATAAACTTAAAATATATAGCAAGCTCTGCAGCAACACAATGTATCTTCCAATGTATCCAACTTTGGAGCTTCGTTTCAAATTAAAATAAATCATGAAACCAGTATCATTTATTGTGAACCAAATTCTAAGCAGAGTGTATAGTTACACCTCTAGTATTTATTTGTGTAAAAGAAGCGTGGCTCTGACCGTTTTCTCAAACCCCATGTATGGCACGTTACATCGGACTGCAGCATCCTCTGTGTGCTTGCAGTCTTCATCAGTAATGTTCTTATAGCGACAGTTCCACAGAGAACGCTCATGACCTGTGCACTGGACCTCATTCATGTAGATTGGACCAATGCCTGTAACACACACACACACACACACACACAAACACACACAGAAACATCATGCAAACAAATGAACAGGAAAGACTTTGATTTACATTTCCAAGCATTTGCTTGCTGTCTTTGTTCCAGGTTTCTCCATCACACCTTGTCCCATTCGAGCTCCAGTAAGGGCCTCCTTAGCGGATCCATAGCCCAGTTCTCTGCACACCACGCTGGCAGTCTGCATGTTCCAGCGATCATCACACACCGTCCCCCATTCACTGCCCTTCAGCACTTCTACACGGCCCTCTCCTGTCTTTGCCCCACCTTTTAGACGCACTGTGCCCTGAACAAGAGAAAACAATTATTAAGTATAGTCATGCAGGCTAGAATACATAGGTTATACACACATCATATTACCGAGGATTTGAGATGTTTCTTCATGGCACGATTTTGCGCATATTCCGGTCCAGGCACACAGCTGACAACAGCAGGCATGCCACCTTGGCATGTGTCCGTGCTATTGACTAGGTTGAACTCCAGAGGACAGGCAGCTAGGTGAACCTCTGTGCCTAAACAAGCCACAGAGTGAACCAGGAAGTGATTCTTCTGCCTCTCTGCATACAGTCTAACATAGAGATGGATAATGAGGACATGTGTCTGTGCAAAATATTACTCTGTTAAAATGATCACAATTTAGAGGAGACCTAAAAACACAAGGCCTTAAAAAATAGTATCATGTACAACTAAAAATCATTTTTTTCCATTTTATTCAGTCTCTTTGGAGCAAACTCTAGTCTAAAAAACTAAAACAGTTGAAATAAACAACTTAAACTGTTTTGTCGCAACAAAAATGAAAGCATCTGTAAACAATCTCAGCAGCTGAACAAGGATAATGATGGTCAATATCCCCAATTTTTACCAAGTTTACCTTTTGTCTGTGGCCGAGTTGCGAGGTTTAGACTTAAAGCTAACTTTAGTTATAGCTTTAGCTTTGGCTTCTTGCCTGCAATGCAAACACCCATTAAGTCTGAAAAACATTTCCACTCTAACTCTAACATGCATATGTAAATCTACATGTTACGGGTATATGGGAAAGGTGGTTAAAAAAGAAAAGGTTCAGCATCTATGCCATAAGTATGTGGACACCTGAACAATCATACCAATATGAACGTATTAAATGTCCCAATCAAGATTTATTCCCCACTTTGCTTTACTAATAACCTTTCTTAATTCTTCTGTAAGGATTTCCACTAGAATTTGGAGCACCACAAGATCATTACTGAGGTCCAGTGTGGATGTTGCTTGAGGATGCCTGGGGCACAGACACGTGCCTGTTCATCCTGAGAGCGATAGACCCAGACATTGCAGTTTCACTCCTTCCTTGGCATTTTATGCCTTTCTGGAGCTTGTGTGCCCACATTCTTTCAGTCATATAGTTTATCAGTATATTTAGTTATACATGCGATGCAGCTGTAGTACACATGCAGAAACATTAAAATAGAATAGATAAACAGCTCTTGAAACAAGTGTCACTTAAAGGTACCATCATGGTATGTAATATCATCTTAAAATAATAGATACATACATTGGTAGAAAGTGTTATTAGAATAGCTAATAAATATTAGTAATAAAACTGAGATGCTTTATGATGATGTCATGAGTAACCAAACCCTCTTATTTATCTCTCTCATTTTGATTATGTTTTTTTGACATAGGCATAGCTTTAAATTATTGTAATAGAACAAACAGATGGGAACGTTTTCCATTGGGTCATTTATCCCTGTGCCATTCTCTCCATTCCTACTCTGTCATTCCCATCTAAATTTATTCTCTCTCACTATAATCACCAAGCCCATGTGACTTTCTCTGCTTTCCTTTAAAGCCAGTACACAGAGATTTTAACTTTAACCCTTCAATCAATATAGGTTATGATTTTCATGCTTCAGACATCACTCAATTATTCTATTAGATAAGATAGAGATATCTGAAATCAGAATTGTTAAGATGACCAACACAGAAAATTCGAAATAAAACTTCTACATTACTTATAAAATGGGTGTAAAAGACCAGAACTGTCCTCATAGTATCAGGAACCTCATAGTGTCTCTTACTAAGCGACTATAAGGATTGTAGCTTGCTAGATTATTTGTCATCCATCTATAGGTCTATGTAGGTATACAATTTTTGAATGCATCATTCTATAAAAATGAGTCATGTATTTTAGCTGCTTGGCACCATTATTTAATAAAGCCTACTATTACTGTCATATATCCTGCTAATTATTTGAGACAAATTAATTAAACTCAACCCAAAATGAGATTAAACATGTGACAGAGACAACCACAATCAGTGTGGATGCAAGTCTACACCTTTATGATGAAACGGGAGAAGGTTTAGAGACTACTTTTATTGCTGTAAGATGCTGTAAAGGGAAATCAGGCATGGTTAACATTGGACAAAGGTTTCTTTAAGAAACAAACAAAACAAAAGCACCCGCATTAGCCTTAATTATCCATTAGATAATTAAGCAATTAAATGAAAACAAGGTTCACGCTAAAGCAAAGTGATGTGTTAGTTAGAAAGTGACTACCACTAAAGATGAGTCTCTACAAGAAACAATACATTAGAGACCTCTAGGGGGAGAGCACTGCAGGTTTCTCCCCCTTAGATGGTACCTGTTTGCTTTTACTCGAATTTTGACTTTTTGTTCAGCGGATCTCTTTCTTAGATTTCTGCAGGAAGGGATTGCCACGTGGACATAGAGACACATAGAAAGACACAAAGACATACATACACTAGTTGTGTACATGGATGTGTAATATTATCTTGGCTGATGCGCATCCTACAAATGTCAACATTCTCATGAAGAAAGTTATAACTATTAATATTATTAAAATTTGACATAGCCTGTTATGAGAATGACCAGTTTACATTATTATTATTGTTAGTATGATTTAATACTATTTGAAATATCATCTTAATAATTTAATAGGGGGGGCACGGTGGCTTTATGGTTAGCACGTTCGCCTCACACCTCCAGGGTTGGGGGGTTCGATTCCCGCCTCCGCCTTGTGTGTGTGGAGTTTGCATGTTCTCCCCGTGCCTCGGGGGGTTTCCTCCGGGTACTCCGGTTTCCTCCCCCGGTCCAAAGACATGCATGGTAGGTTGATTGGCATCTCTGGAAAATTGTCCGTAGTGTGTGAGTGTGTGAGTGAATGAGTGTGTGTGCCCTGCGATGGGTTGGCACTCCGTCCAGGGTGTATCCTGCCTTGATGCCCGATGACGCCTGAGATAGGCACAGGCTCCCCGTGACCCGAGGTAGTATGGATAAGCGGTAGAAAATGAATGAATGAATGAATAATTTAATAATTACTATTACACTCGTCACATTTTCCAAGAGACAGCAGCACACTAGTGTGTCTGCCTAAAAGAAACGGACGTGTTTTGATTTCAAAGAATGAGGTAGTGTGTGTTATGTACTAAAGCGGTGTGCTTTGCATATTTCCCCAACATCAGACATTCCACAGTACTAACAGGGTTCCATTTACCGGCTCCAAAAATATCCTAGAAACTGTAAAAGCTCCTGTGGGGAAGTAGAAATCCCATAACATACTGCACAAGTGGGTATAGTGTAAAGGAAGCTCCATAATTATCCTTAATACATCCTTGGTGAAAATGGCTATGAAAAAATATCCAACGTTTCAAGTCTATTTGCATGAAAAACCTGAGTTGATGTAACCTCTAGAAAATAGTACTCCACTAATCCACCACTGCCTTTAATATTGCATTTACAGACATTTTACATACATTTGGCTCCAGAATTATTGCCCCCTTTGGTACCTTTTTAAAAAAGGTTCCAGAAATGTTTTGGTAACTAAGATGTCGCTGAACATATGATTCTAACCTTTCCTTAATGTATTTGTATTATTCTAAAAATCCTTCCCATGTTAATGAACAATTAAAAGAATTTGGCCTCTGTGTTACCTTATATATATGCAACAGGAAATTATAGGTGACTGATTAAGGGTTTTTATACATGCTGCTAAACTTGGAATTTAAATGCAAACATGATCTATTTACATTTTGTACAATGTTTAAGTACTTCTAAAATTTACTCATATATTTTGAGATTAAGCTAATCAACTAGATTAGATTAAGCTAATTTTTTTCATAAAAAAAAACCTCTTTACCAACGGAGAATATTTCTGAAGCTGTGGAATATGAAATTTGGTGGATTTGTGGAAAACTGAAATTTCTTAAGGTTAAACTCAACTCATACAGTTAGACTTGTAGACTTGTAAAATGTATGTGTGTGTGTTTCCTTGTAAAGTTTTGGTAGTGGTGTTGGATCTTTTGTGTGGTGGTGTACTTGTTTGTGACTGTGTGTAGGGAAAGGGGGATGGCTTGGTGGCTGACAGCATGAACTTTGGTGAAACAGAGATTTCTAAAAGTCAGACATTCTGTCTAATATTCTGTTTAAAAAAGGTACTCCGTTTGTTAATAATGCCTGTTGTGTCTTTTCCACACAAGAACAGCCATTTTTTTCATATTCAATCTTAAAGAAATAAATGTATTCATTTTTTGGAGAAAAAATGAAAATACTACTTTCTGCAAGCATCCTCTTAATAAAGCAAAATCTAAGCTCATACACTTCAAATATACAGAAGTACTATGGCTATGGTCGTTTGTATACTCTTAGATAGAGTTCCCCCTCCAGCAGACAACATAATGAACCATTGACTCAAGTCATTTCACTCTTAAACCTGTGCACTAACATACCGCTCTCTGTGTTTTTGTGCAAGCAGCAAACAGACTTGCATGTCTATGAGTACAAGTACTGTCTGTAGGGCATGAAAATGTAACATATTCAATCCATATATGCTGTGTGTACATGGTGTTTACTTGTCTGTGTGTATTCTGTGTGTATGTACTATATGGAGCAAAAGTGAAGCAACATTGCACGTCCTATCAGACGCAGGCCAGTATTGGCCGGCTAACACACAGGTGTGATTCATTATTTCCATTTCTCAGCATGCATCTGTGTGGGCAGAGATTGCGATCTGGCAAGCTAAATAACTGCCTCCAAAGTGACCACATAAAACTAAATCTTTCCACTCACTTGTAGAAGTTCTTGTTGACCTTCCTCTCATGGGGGAAACCCATCATTCCACAGACAACTCTTGAGTTTTTAGGTGTCCATCCGTTATCACAGATCTGGGCCCAGCTCTCTTTATACCTCACTTCCACCACTCCCTCTATCACTGGCAGACGCTTGCTTGACACCACCGGCCGGAGACGCACCTCCTCCACATTCCTTTCATCCACCTGCACCTGAGAGCCAAACAAAAAGCAGCCAAACATGAAGGAAGCCAGTGAGAGAAAATATTGGCAAGAGAGACAAAGCTGTAAAATTTCAAACCAAGACAGAGAGAGCTGAAGAGTCAGTCAGGGAAAGGTCAATTTAAGCAAATTTTTCACAGATGTCCGTGTTGAGGGGTAAATGGAAAGTCAGTAGCAGACATCAAATAATCAGAAAATCATGGTGTAGAAGTAGGCCACAAAATGCTTTCCACAGAAAAGTTAAGATATTCAAGGACTGTAATATAGTTATAATATGAATCTTTTTTTTTTTTTTTTTTTTTAATAAAAAAGTTTAATTACCCAATCATTTAGCATTAATTTTTATTCATTCACTGATACATACAAATATAGTTTATATTGTGTAGATGAGACAGTTTGGTACGGACTGCTACCTCTATGATGTTGGAGTCAACAAATCCTGGCAGCCTCTCATCCTTACAGATCACTCCAGCATCTTCATCATGAGTACAATCACTGTTGCCCCATCCACGTGACTTACACACTGATATACTTCTCTCACTGCCACTGCACTGCACGTTATCTAACCAGATCTTACCTGAAACATACACACACAATATGAGGCAGTTGAAAAAAATGTGCTCGACTGCAATTTTTAAGAGGTTAAATTAGCTTGCCATGTATTGTTACCTGTGCCTTTGCCGTATTTGGCACTGTGGGCCCAGCCTGTAGCAGAGACAAACCCGAGCTGGCGACAGAGCACATGAGCATTGGCCAGTGAGAAGTCATCATCACAGATGGTTCCCCATTCACCCTTATAGAAAACCTCAATTCTTCCCTCATTATGCTTTCGTGGATGACCAGTAAGTCGAAACTTCAGATGCTCGGGTGACTTAACTCTTGGGGTGGTACTTGGGCGCACAGTGGACGCTGTCTGAGCAAAGCATGATGAAACCCAAAAGGCAAGAAAGAAGAAGATTATGTGTCTCCACCACTGAGTCTGCTCCATAGCTGGATCTGCAGAGAAGAAAGGTGAAAAAGAACTCTTTGATGAAATGCTGAACAGATGCATGGATATTGAATAGGTCTGTCTGAGAGACTGCTTATGGGCCTGATGTGAACCAGCTGTCCAGAAAAGACAAAACAAGGTGGCCAAAGGGTTGAGCCACTAACACTGTGCATATATACACATATACGTCCTGTGTATACTGTAGTTGTGTTTTCATGACTATTTGTTGAAGTAAATAAGTCAGATCCAGCTTCTCACTAAGGCCTCATTTTTAACAGGCATTTGGAAATAATGTCTAACCTTTGATCTTTCACCAGACTGACCCGGGATGCTTGAAGCATAGTTCAGAAATTTTCACTAGTCTGAGCTTGAAACAACAATGACTACACAGTCAGTGTTGCAAGTCCAGCAGTGCTGTGAGAAACCCAAAAGGATAGTCCTTGCATATTTGCAAGGTCAATCAGACATGATGATATGACACGTATGTTATATATACAGGGAGTGCAGAATTATTAGGGAAGTTGTATTTTTGAGGATTAATTTTATTATTGAACAACAACCATGTTCTCAATGAACCCAAAAAACTCATTAATAGCAAAGCTGAATATTTTTGGAAGTAGTTTTTAGTTTGTTTGTAGTTTTAGCTATTTTAGGAGGATATCTGTGTGTGCAGGTGACTATTACTGTGCATAATTATTAGGCAACTTAACAAAAAACAAATATATACCCATTTCAATTATTTATTTTCACCAGTGAAACCAATATTACATCTCAACATTCACTAATATACATTTCTGACATTCAAAAACAAAACAAAAACAAATCAGTGACCAATATAGCCACCTTTCTTTGCAAGGACACTCAAAAGCCTGCCATCCATGGATTCTGTCAGTGTTTTGATCTGTTCACCGTCAACATTGCGTGCAGCAGCAACCACAGCCTCCCAGACACTCTTCAGAGAGGTGTACTGTTTTCCCTCCTTGTAAATCTCACATTTGATGATGGACCACAGGTTCTCTATGGGGTTCAGATCAGGTGAACAAGGAGGCCATGTCATTAGTTTTTCTTCTTTTAGACCCTTTCTTGCCAGCCACGCTGTGGAGTACTTGGACGCGTGTGATGGAGCATTGTCCTGCATGAAAATCATGTTTTTCTTGAAGGATGCAGACTTCTTCCTGTACCACTGCTTGAAGAAGGTGTCTTCCAGAAACTGGCAGTAGGACTGGGAGTTGAGCTTGACCCCATCCTCAACCCGAAAAGGCCCCACAAGCTCATCTTTGATGATACCAGCCCAAACCAGTACTCCACCTCCACCTTGCTGGCGTCTCAGTCGGACTGGAGCTCTCTACCCTTTACCGATCCAGCCACGAGCCCATCCATCTGGCCCATCAAGACTCACTCTCATTTCATCAGTCCATAAAACCTTAGAAAAATCAGTCTTCAGATATTTCTTGGCCCAGTCTTGACGTTTCAGCTTGTGTGTCTTGTTCAGTGGTGGTCGTTTTTCAGCCTTTCTTACCTTGGCCATGTCTCTGAGTATTGCACACCTTGTGCTTTTGGGCACTCCAGTGATGTTGCAGCTCTGAAATATGGCAAAACTGGTGGCAAGTGGCATCTTGGCAGCTGCACGCTTGACTTTTCTCAGTTCATGGGCAGTTATTTTGCGCCTTGGTTTTTCCACACGCTTCTTGCGACCCTGTTGACTATTTTGAATGAAACGCTTGATTGTTCGATGATCACGCTTCAGAAGCTTGGCAATTTTAAGAGTGCTGCATCCCTCTGCAAGATATCTCACTATTTTTGACTTTTCGGAGCCTGTCAAGTCCTTCTTTTGACCCATTTTGCCAAAGGAAAGGAAGTTGCCTAATAATTATGCACACCTGATATAGGGTGTAGATGTCATTAGACCACACCCCTTCTCATTACAGAGATGCACATCACCTAATATGCTTAATTGGTTGTAGGCTTTCGAGCCTATACAGCTTGGAGTAAGACAGCATGCATAAAGAGGATGATGTGGTCAAAATACTCATTTGCCTAATAATTCTGCACTCCCTGTATATATATATATATATATATATATATATATATATATATATATATATATATATATATATATATATATATAAAAATATGAAAATTTATTACAATTATTTTTTTGTTCAATAAACCAGGACATCTCAAACATTTTGCAGCCAGGGATCCCATTTTTAATAGGCTATACATTTCTATATTTGAAACTATTTAATAAATTAGTGAATATAATCCAACATTAGATAAAAAAGGTACCATTAAATGTACTGGCAACAGCAGCATGCTGTATTTCTGAACTTTCATCAGTTCAGTGACAATAGAATGTACATTTGGAATGTTATATATTAAAGTTACTGAACTTTAGATTAAACCTATTCATGTTAAGTGATGATTAAATTATGACTTTAACACAAATATTTTAGACAGTAGTTTTAGACACTGCAACGTAAATTGTTACTATTTACTGTATAACTTATTGCTTGATATTTGCTTGGTGCTTGACAGATAATAAAAGTCCATAGAGAGTCATAGTGAAATCCAGGGAGATATTTGCAGACTTTAAATAATTAAATAATAGCACATTTCTGGCTTTGTATTCTGGCCCTGGATTTTAAAATAATGAAGAAACAATGACAGTCAATGCGCACAGTGTTAGCTCTGAGAATATTACAAGTCACTAAACTGATTGACTTAAAATGTACATCATTACCTCCTGTTATAGCTTACCACCAGTTGGGACAAACCGATACTTAGTGGTAACTTAGAAGTCTGTGGCCAATGAACATCATAACATGCTGATTATCTTCCCTTCCAGTGCTATAATTGCTATAATTAAGAAATATTAGATGTTACTGGATTTAAAGACATTTTACCTTCAGTCCTGTCTTCAATGGGTAACATGCTCAATTAATAGCATATAGCAGGTAATGATACTAAAATTTTGTCCCTTCTATTATTACAAATGAATTGCTAGTGCCTCTTTGCGTTTTGTATAGCATATGACCACAGTTGCTTCTACAGAACTGCTAGCTAACATAACACATCACATCACGTCAACATGTGTTTAAAAAAGGTCTTAGTTCAAATGACAATATCAAACACATCATAAGCCTTCTAGCATTACAGACCCCTACAAATTCTGCATACACTGAATGCACAAAACTGCACATGATATCTTTAACAATGCTACACGAAACCCTATAAAAATATAAACTGATTGAAAGACATGCTACAGACTTTGTCTCTCCGTCTATCATACATCAAATCTGATAAATAATCTCTTCGAATTTTTAGAATTCTTTCAGAATTGCCTCATTTCAACAGCAGCAGGCTCAGGGGTTTGCATTCCACAACTATATCTGACAGAAAAGTGGTCTTCCAGAGTGGATACTTACAGTAGATTATGGGATTGACTGGCAGGGCACCATGGGCCTAGTGGTGCATGAGTCAAATCCAGAGTCTACTGATATGACCACTTGTAATGCTTTTGGTAGGGTTGACTTTTGTCACCATTTTTACAGAATTATGTTTTTTATGGATGGATTTCAACACCTGTTGTTGAAATTTCTCTACACTCACCATGACATAAGATAACTATAAGCCCCTCATGAGGCAGTTAAGGCAAAAAAAAGGACACAAATATAGTGCATGTTACTTCAGCAGACAACAATTACAGAGGTCATCAAGCTAACACGATTGGACTAGTAAGAGATCAATTTGTACTTTCATACAGTATATTTGATGAAATATGGAAGCTTCATTAGGTGTACTGTGTGCACCTAATATGAGATACCATCCAATCTGAAACACAGCAAACACACAACTAATCACTTTATTGAGCTTACTGACTGTTATTACAATTTAGAGAATAATATATCTGACCAGAAATCAGAGGACACACATCCCAGGACCCTCAGCAGTTAGCATGATGAGGGATGTTTAAATCAGTGGTTAATAATATGGAACTAACAATGAAAAAATATATATACCTGAAAGTTTATTTAACTGGCCCAGAAAAACCGAAAGAAAAAAAAGTTAAATAAAACTTTTCAAAGGTCAATTTCACGCGACTGAAGAAAAAAAAAGTCACTACAGATGCAATGAGACATACATGTAGAAGTCTACGTGTCGACCAGCCCCGATTCTCTCATCACAGCCTTAAATACCGTCAAAACAAACTCGAGGAGCAGCAAAACATATAGGAAATTAATTAAAAGGACAATATCTAACATTGGCACCTACCTTTTTTTTTTTTTTTTAAAAATCTTATCGATCCTGTTCAGTTTTGCTTCGATGACCTGAAGACGGTTTTTTTTTTTTTAGTGTTTAACACAATGGGAAAAGGCTATAAAATGGCTTAGATCGCTGAAGACTCGACATAGCTACTGCAAAGAGCGAACTGAAAGAATAAATGTGCCAGAGAATGAGAGAGAGAGAGAGAGAGAGAGAGAGAGAGAGAGAGAGAGAGAGAGAGAGAGAGAGAGAGAGAGGGAGGGAGGGAGGGAGGGAGGGAGAGGGAGGGAGACTGAGAGAGAGAGAGAGGGGGGGAGAATGAGAGAGAGAGAGAGAATGAGAGAGAGAGAGAGAGAGAGAGAGAGAGAGAGAGAGAGAGAGAGAATGAGAGAGAGAGAGAGGGAGGGAAAATGAGAGAGAGAGAGAGAGAGAGAGAGAGAGAGAGAGAGAAAGAGGGGGGGAGGAGTTGAGACAGCTGGCAAGAGTTTCTTCAGAAAACACACACTGGACCTTTCACTGTTAAGGAGCGTTTTTCCATGTTTCCGTCTGCGTGCCTGGAGTCGCGTCCTTAAAGCTCCAAGCTGTAGCGGTTCTTCTGAGACTCGTATGTCTCTGCATGCAGCAAAAACAATGGCGTTTCAGATAATCAGTTGCCTTTATGAGCTGAGTAAATACACCGAGCCATGTACAGGATTGAAATATTTGTATTATAAAAGTAGACTAGAATGTACATTTCCTGAAGAAAACGTGAATGGTGCTTGCACGTGGCAAGTTCCCTTCATCGGGCTGAGTGTTTTGATATATGACATGTCCATGTTGTGCTAACTTTTTAATTTCGCTTATTTTGGGGCGGGGCTACACGTGACATCACGTGATGTCATCAATATACACGTGAGGAAGTTCCCCTCATTGTTGAGTTTTTATATGACACATGTCCATGTTGTAAAAAGTTTTTTGATTTTGCATATATTGTGGGCGGGGCTGCGGCACAACCGGAAGGCCAGTCGGTACACCAATTTAAAAGTTTGTTCAGAGTATCACCCTAAAGGAGCTGGCCGAGTTTGGTGTAGGTAGTTCGAAAGCTTGCCGAGTTATAAATCTCCAAAGTTTATAATGGGAGTCTATGGGAAAAAAAGGCCATTTGAGACCCGGTACCGGAAATACCGGTACTCGGATTGCTTATAAAAGTCATAGCACACCTCTCCTCAATGAGCCGGTCGATTTGACACCTCATTCATGGGTCTAGGACAAAAGCTGCGGGACAAGTTACGTGCCGAAGTTTTGTCCGGCACAATAGTAATAATCTTGCTTTGCAAGCACCATTAATAAAAAACAGTACAACGGTGGGTCTCGATACATTCCCTGTAAATCACCTTTCAATATCAATGTCATTTGAACAGCTTTGTCACAGGATTGTCTTTTATTTAGGCACTTTTCATGACATACAGCATACTGTAGGACATACAGAAGTAGCTGTTTAATATATATTTATCATATTATAATTAACTGTAACAAAAAGGTTGGGGGAAAACTGGCATTCTTAGTTTTACTGTGAGGTAAAAGGAAAAAAAGTATTGGCCCACAATCCCTGTCAAGTCCTTGTCTTTGATTAGTCCGGATATAGTTGAAGGTCCAAACTTCTATGAAATTCTTTAATACACACTAGAAATGCATGAAAATTTGCTCCCCATGAAGCAAGGTACATCCATCTCCATTTACAGACTAGATATGTAAAAGTTGATGGACCATGTTTCCCTCATGTAATATTTTCACTGTGTATAGCCCTTTATGTTTACTTTGTAAAATAACATATAAACAAGTTGTTCAATTAAAAAAAAACATCATTCTGCCTGTATTTTATATTTAAAAATCTAAAACACCAAGTATACATTTAACAATTTCTTGAAATGCATGTATATAATTGTAAAAAATATGATAGAAGGATGTAAAGATAACGTTTTAATAATAAGTGACTTCTGAACCTAAAGAAACTTGTGCCTACACAATACACAAGAAAAGTACTGACTGCCCTGTCTCTAATCATATTACATATGGGAATTCCATAACACCTTTGGACATTATTAATTGAAATGCCTTAGACATTTACAAAATATTACATTAAGGTGTCTGTGGTGAAACCCCTGAGTTACAGAGAATTTTGGTAGTACTCTTCAGGAGACAGCAATAATCAAGATGAGTTCAACAGTTCCAACAGCGCCCCAACAGCACCAAAGTAGCCCTTTGGAAAGAACACAGAATGAACAGTCACTTATCAAGAAGCAACATCATCTTTTAGTGTTTCTATATAATTTGTCCTACAACACACACACACACACACACACACACACACCTCATGTCTGAGGAAAAGAGCTTTGAGCTGTCCATTACTCCAGTAGTCCAATGCATACGCCAGTAACTTCATGGATAGTGTGTTCACCCGCAAGAAGTTCCCAACAAACACCACTCTCTCAATGCTCTAAATCAGAAACATTTATCAAACACATCCTCGGAACAGAGTTCATTGAACAACAGCTGCAAACACATGGTACAGCTGCATGGACCCTGGTCACTCATAGCCCTGTACAATGCTGCTTGATCCAGATTCCACAAGGCAGCACCGTAAAGAGGCTGAGAGACAAGGGAAATTTGACTAAAAAACATTAAGCAGAAACATTTATTAACATCTAGCAGTGTGGCCCATACCTCATTTTGTGCACACATGCGTGTGATTGAACCAATGTTGTTTGTGATCGTGACAAGTGTGGCTCTAGCCAAATCCTCTTTTGAGACAGAATCACGCTTTTCTTTGGACATCATGCTCCCAAAACTAAAAATATACAAATAAATGTATACAACTCTTTATGTTGCATGTTTGCCATTTATATAACATCATGACTTTAGCACAAAAGATGTCATATTTTATCAGGAGGTATCTCAGTTTATAGAACCATCAAATACTTAATTTGAAGTTATGGCTGTGTGTTTGTGATGTGCTGGGTTTTGCACATACCTAGAAGCAACAGCCCATCCTGGCAAGCCAAATCTCTCATAGTCACCCCCATAAATATCTTTGACCAGTTTATCCACACAAGTGCTATCCCCCCTCGAAGCCATTTCCAACGCCTCTTCAAAAGTTGAGCAGCCAGTCAGCAAGCAACACAGTCCAAGGAAGGTACCACCACCCAAACTATGAAAAGTGACAAATAAATAAGCAAATGGATTCTACTGTCCCCCAGTTATCTATAATCTGATTCTACTGTTCACATCACCTGATGACACTCAATGTAATTAAATAATGTCTTATTATATATTTAATGAACTGTGCCTCTTTTTAAACCCTGACTGACCTGGTACCAGTGACTCTTTTGTAGTTGTCTTTGGAGTAGACCGCCAGTATGCTGACCCCTGAGCCGATGTTAACCAGGAGCAGAGGGTAAGGGTTTTCCAGATTGTAGGCTTTCTGTTCACACTTCTCCGTGCCCGTGGGGTTTTCATAGTAGTAACATTCAGGAGGCCCACATGAGACCACTGAGTCAATATAAAGGACACCCTTAATCAGACAGTCAAACTCGTCCAGCTTCAGAAGCTGCAGGTCTGCCATCTTAGAAAGAAGAACCAGGGCAGGTGCCAATTTAATGAAACATAATATACTGGCAAACAAATTTCAACTCTAAAATCTATGTTTGTAGGCATGTGATTTAAATAAATCAGGCAAGTACACACTGTTCGGAAATCAGCCTCAAACTTGTATGCGCCCCCACCAGTGGCACAGAGGGTGGTATGCAGGCTGGAGAAATGCTTGTCTCTGCCCATTTGCAGGAAAGCAGGAAGATCTTGTGTGGGAAAGCGAATGAAGTGTAAACTGCCCCTGCGCCCCCACAGGGTCAGGTCGGGCAGTTCCAGGTGCACATCTCGGATGCCCGTTTTGCCATAGGCTGTGTTTGAGGTGAGGTAATGGCGGATACTTTTCAGACTTTCAACCTCCTCCTGCTCTTCTTCTGCTGTAATGTCTTTGGGCTCGAAGTAAACCAGCTTTACCAAAGTACCACCTATATCCATGCCAAACCACGGGAAAGCTATGAAACAAAAATAAAACAACATAGTTCATTTTCTATGGTTGACAACCCCCCCAGATTTATCCATGTACCCTATAGCTTTAGGGATAATATAATCTGCCGAAATACGTTATTAGTGATATACAGTGCAATGTAGACATTTAGTATTCATTATAGATGACCTTTAACTAACACGTTATAATGAGTATCATAACAGTAAACGTAGATATTAGGTACGTTGTGGGCGTGGCACCACATATACACTATACTATAAAAAAAATTATTTATATCGAGAAAAATATGACTTTCATTAGGATTACACAAAGCAATGTATTGTTTCGTCAACCTGACAACGTTATATAGTGGGCCGAACCTGTAACTTTATGTTTATTGTGAGAAGTAACACCCCGATGCTGTGTAGCTAGCTTGCTAATGCTAGAGCCAAAACGGGAACACGTACGCGGCCTGTTTTTCTTTAGCGAGTCGATCCTCTGTCTCCCCGACCTCGAGTACGACACTCGACGGTCTCGGTGAGCGCCTCCTGCGGCAGGACTGCGCTCCATATCCACTGTAGCGGTACCGGGCACTTCGGCCCTGTGGTGAAGCGGCTGTGTCTCCGGCGTGTCCTTATCGTTGGCCTCATTGTCACAGACATAACCGTTCAGCTCCATGACAGAGACGCGCCCGCTTTTCGAAGACTTTAAACGTACAACTATAGCATTAAAATCGGACACATTCTCATTCAGTTCGGAGAATTATCCATTAATATTCTCGAACTGCGTGTCCAGCTGAATTCACGTCTCTGTTTACAACACAAGCATGAGACGTATGATTGGTCATTGGAAGGATACGTCATGGCAGACGAATTAGCGACGGACCAATCATCACTCGGGATAGCTGAACTGAGGTAGAGCCAGAAAAGGGATCTTCGTTTGGTAAAAATTGAAGGCTTTTAAAGACATAACTGTAACAAATACAATTAAAAAAGACAAATAAATAAATAAATAAATAAATTAACGGAAGGGATTTACTCAGTCATAACCCAAATTAGTTAAAATAAAACAAATTAGCTTATAATCTGGTAAGGCTTGGCAGCTTGGTTAAGTACATCCTACCTCAATAGTCAATAAAAGTCCTGGTGACCAGAACTGATTACTTAATAGTACCCCTTAAGAGAAGGGGTCTGAGACCAAAAATATTACATCTTATGTTAGGTAAGCAGACTCACAGGTTAAAGTTAAAGATGCCAGTTACGCATCAGTCAAGACCATATATCTCATCTGTGTTAGTTATCAGGCAACATCCTCTTTCACTCATTCTCCACAGTGTGGGTTCAATGGAATAGGAAGCAAATGGTTTCTGTGCTCAGAGCTGCTACACTGTGCAGCTGGTAAATCAAAATCTTGTTTAATACCAAGATAAAGCGTTTTTGTTGTGGAAAGCATATTCCTGTATATGCAAATTCCCACAGGCATATGCATGCAATGTAGCTTTACAACACATTCTGCTGTTTGAATTTAGGCAACTCTTCTTGCATTCTGTGTGCATTGAAGTATACTTTCCACTATTGGATAGTGATTTCCTGACATTCCTCATTGCAAATTCCCACAGGATGCATATAATGGAACCCGGTAAAATATTCTGTTGATTGTTGTACTGTGTACTTGTTGATTGAACAGTCACAGCTAATATTTTTCCCAGATACCATTTTATTTATTTATCATGTTTTTTTGCTTACAATTATTTGTTAAACATGCTGTCTGTTGTTAGGAAGATTGTTAGTTACCCTCTAAAACATCCATTAGTAAGAAAAAACCCCAAAAAACTCTAAACAAATATTTATGCAATGCAACATCAAATTTCAAATGTGAGAAATTCTGTGTGCACTAACTGGTATCTAAGACAATCCTACTATGTCTACAGTTAGTTTCTAATTACAGGTCTGCTGCTGTCTTTGTTTTAGCGGTCTACTCTTAATCCCACAAGTGTTTAAAAGTTTCACTTATGTCAGAAACAATAACATGACATTTAATGATGAATTTGCTCCACCATCTGACAGACTGACAGACCATGTGCACATGAACAAATAAGTACATTATCCAACTGTAGTACCTACAACATTTATGGTGTACATAAACAAAGTGACAATTCCGTTTATACCGATAAGATCTAAATTTCATTAAAAGTGCAACTAGGAAAGGCGAATAAACAATCTCAGGTAATTAACCAACAAAGGTGGTACTTATCAGCATCATATTACAAAGACAGGCAGTAATTATACATGGCTGGGAAATGTATGTTCACTGGACTACATGCCACAAATACATCATATTTACCTCTGCACAATGTTTTTGGTGAAAGCATTAAAAATCTAATTGAACATGGCTTTATGCATAAATTATAAAAGTAAGGTGAAACAGTCATTAACTCATACTTGATTATATGAAATGATAGCATAGCTGATATAGCTATACAAATCTGGGTGCCTCATATATGACATGACACTGGTTAATATAACAGTTGTGGAATTATTTCATTAATCAACTGATTATCCATAGGGCTGTGAAGAAAGTACTGTATTCACAGTCAAATTCAGCTGACTTAGTCTTTAAGCTTAAGTCCAAAGAGATAATGCCCACATTAAAATATATTTATAATTCAAGAAAGTTTCTGGATTTGGTTGAAGGAATGGCTTGGAGGTGATGACAGTCACTTGTCACTGGGCCTTCTGTAAGGACAGTATTAGATTCCTTTTGTTTACTTTACTTTTAGTTTAGACACTAGATGCAATGATAGCACATTCAGAGAATTATACTATACACGTTTTAGATGATGTTTGTAAGGCAGTCAAAATTAAAGTACCGTATATTACAGAAGGAGCCACAGGAAACATGCGTTTCATGAGGCATTAGCTAAATATTAACAAAGCAGCTTAATATTAACAAACTGATTACATGATGCACATGCAAATTAGTTTGAAATCAAAAGTGGTAAATACCAATTTAACTGGTTTAATCACTAATTTAAATCTCCACATGATCATCACCAGCACAGGGATGGTTAATTACGTGATCAGTGAAACTGCGTCAGTTACTGGGCATTATATAGTGTAAAAGGTAATAAATAAATCAAGATGGTTAAAGCAACCAGGTACATGATTTATGATTAGACAATTTGTTCATGTTTTAAGGCACAAGTGGTGGCACATAGCTGCTCCAATATTAGTTCTTCAGCCTCAAAGCCACAAAAAGAGCAGTCATGCCAATAGCTGCAGCTGCAATAAGGTGGGAGTTAGACTGAAATTGGTGCAGCACTCCATGGAATTCTTCTCTCTGCTCTAATTGAGGGATGTTATTCTGGTTTGAGGCATTTAATTCTGACTCTTGAAAAGTAGCTGAGGCTGGTTCTGCATAGGATGTTAAGCTTGCAGCAGGCATAACCTGCTCACATAAATTATTTCTCGGTATGGAGTGTGAGATTTTCTGGCTAGGTTGAGCTTCAGAATCAGACAGAACAAGACTCACAGTTTCACTATTGTGGCTTAAGCCGGTTATGGTTTGTCCAACCATGCTTGAAGGCTGAGCGTTAAGATTTTTGAGTGATGTTTCTTCAGAAAACTCAACAATGTGCTCTCTGGTCCCTGGCTCTGCCTGCAAAGACTCATAGTAATCCTCCACTGGCTGATGTGGATAGGAACTACAATCTCCTCCTGGAAACCCATTTCTGAATGCCCCATGACTAGAGTTTTGAACAGGGGCAACTGGATCACAAACAGGCTGAGACAGCATGGTTGTGGTGGAAGAGCTGATCATCAGATTATCAGTAGTGACTGATGTATTAAAAGTTTCTTCACCCCTGTGGGGGATGGGCACAGCTGGAGGCCCAGCTGGTTGGACTGGTGAATTGTCCATGGTCACACGACTGATCTGCAGACTGAGATCAGTACTGACTGAGAAGGGTTCCTCTCCTCTCAGGACACCAGGTTTGCTAAAATTCTCTTCGTTTAAATCTGAGAAGTTAGTCAAGCAGCCAGCAACGGCATCTGTAGATGTTGAAGGTGGGGCCTGTGCTCTTCCCTGGGAGGTTTTCTGAGTCTGGCAGTTTGGTGACAATGCAGTGTGTACACTCTCTCTAACCTGCAGAGAGAGAGAAAGAGAGAGAGAGATAAAGGAATTATACAATACACTTTGGAATGCAGGACATAAACAACTGAAGTACAAGCCATGGGATTATTAGTTTTTTTTACAATGGAAATCATACATCACACCTGAAGGCATTAGAGTGTAACTTGCACTGAGTGACAGGTCAAATGTAGCAGCTTAATAGTTAATAATACATAAGGATGTATTGATACACTCTGGTCATGATTCAATTCACAATAGTGGCTTTAGGATTTAAATTCAGTTTAATTAACATAAAATTTGAGAACAATTTTGATGAAGAAAAATTATGTCTGAAAAGATTCCTTTTTTGTTAAATGTGTAATTAAAAAATACCTAAAAATACTAGAGAGGTTTAATATTTGAAACAAAATGCATTACAGGTTCGCCAAATATTAAAAATAAATAAATAAAGTTAACAATTATGGAAAATGTTGAGGTGTGTCTGCCCTGGGCACTGAAATGACTGACAGAAATATGTGTTCTGTGGCAGAACTAAAGCTGCAAACTTGGTACTTTTGTGTTGTTTGAAAGCTGCTGAACAACTATTCTTAACCCTTATAACACGGTAATTTAACCATTCTATCAGACTTGACAAGCTCAGATTTCATTGGCTCCCCACCAACAAGCAGAAATGTGAACAATATGATCTCTATATATTTAAACGCATGTACAAATTGGGACCCTTGTTGTTTAAAGAGTACAACTGCATTAAATGAATAAATAACAAAATACTGATTTCCAAAATGTGCATTATAGAAATAATCTCATTTTGTAAATCAGTATTTTGTATTATGATGCACGCCATGCAAAATGTCGCAATGGTAGGAACCTAATAATGCGTAAAGCTTTCTTCTACATTTACCTGATTGATTATTGTGTTGTTCTGTGAGTCACGGGGTAAATCGTTCCTAGGAGGGTTTGTGTCTTGGATGGGATGTTTCACAGAACTGGAGATTGCCAGTGGAACCTCCCTCTTCTGTGAAGCAGAAGACTGAGACATGGTGGTATGTTTGTTAACCTGAGAGGATGGGGATGCTCGATTAGTTGCAAGGATAGGTGCAATTGAAGATTCATGACCAGAGGGGGCAGTATTAGTTAAGCCACCTGAGATATCCAGTGTGGGTGTGTCTCTAGGAATGACTAGGACTTTATTTTGCTCAACAGATGGGGTTACCTTAGGAGCAGAGACTGGAGAAGAGGACATTGCACTTTTAGGCAAAACAATCAGTGGGGGTTCAGCAAGGTGGGCTGGTTCATGATTGGGTTGTACAGACATATCTAGGACTGGAACTAAAGCAGGGGCTTCAATTAAGGCTAGTGAAGCACCTGAGATGCCAAGTTTGGATGATTCTTTAGCGTCGACTGGAAATTCACTTTGCCCAATAGAGGGGGTCAATGCAGGATTTGTGACTTGTGAAGGGGACCTTGCATCTGCAGCAAAAACTAACAGTGGAGGTTCAGCAGGGTGGGCTGATGCAGGAGTGTGTACTTGAGCATCTGGGACTGAAACTAATGCAGAGACTTCAGTTTCCACTGAAGGAGTCAGCAAGGCTGGGCTGGAGTGTGGAACCACGTGGATTGTTGCTTTAGTA
Organism: Tachysurus vachellii; assembly: GCF_030014155.1. NCBI lineage: Eukaryota > Metazoa > Chordata > Actinopteri > Siluriformes > Bagridae > Tachysurus > Tachysurus vachellii. The sequence continues at coordinate 12,380,927 of NC_083465.1, read as the reverse complement.
ACTGTTGCTGAAGCCTCTGCCGGAAATACTGCTGGAATGGGTGTAGCAGCCATAGGGGCAGGTGCAGGAGATGGCAGTGCTGCAACTGACATCTCAGTTTTTGTTCTCTGGGCTGAAGACAGAAAACAGGGATATTAATTACAAGTCTATACATCACCTTCGTAAAGATGAAACACATTAGCTACAAAAAAACAACAAAAACAACTGTAAGAAACAAAAATTGTAATAAATATAAAATGAATCACAGTTTACTTCGTTAAAGAAAGTGTTAATGTGCTTTGTTGTGAATTAAGTACAGAAACTGACTTACTGGGGATCCCCCTTATTCTGTCATAATCTTTGCTGATCCTATCGGCCAGATCCCGCTGTTCACATTTCTTCAATGCTGATATAAACTCACTAGGCCAGTTCTCTCGTCTGCGCAGGTTATCAATCAGCACTGACATAGCACAGTAGTTTCCAGCAGTGTCTCTTTTCGCCTCTATCTCCTCCTGCAATACCAGAATTACTGTTAAAACCATTTCAAATGATTTTATTATTCTATTAAATTCTTTTAATAAACAAACAACCATTCAGAACACAAAGTGTTAAAGTGTGTTTTGTACAATGTTTTGCATATATTACCCGATCAGAAATAGTGAGGCAGGGCAAGTAAACTATGATTTCTCTCACTTTGACCTTTGTGGACAAATCAGCCATCATTTTCCTGATAACTTCATCATACAGCTTGTCACATGCATATGCCATCTTTACACTGTCAGAATGAGAAGGACGTGAAATTGGTAAGACAATCCTGATAAAACATTTTAATTTAAACATTTTCAATAAATGCAGAACCTGCTTTAGTTTAGATTTTGTATGGCGAAAGTAAAAGCTTTCTGAAAACCAAAAACAGCACTGGAAAGAAGAGAATAATGTTGCTATACAACAATGCTATAATAATCTAATAAGATTGGTTTTCTAGTGTGATGTAATGCGTTATCTGGAAGGGAAATATATAACAGTGAAACTAAAAATGGAGATGCTACATAGGTCTTTGGAAAAACCGATTTTCATTTCAGGTTTCCTGTGAAAGGGAAATGTAACAGCTAAGCAGTCTAACCCAATAAAACCACTTAATGTGCAAGTAAGTTTAAAAAGAAAATCTTCATACAGTGGATAGAAGACTTGACATAACTGTCTTAAAGACCTAGAATCCCCTAAAAATCCCCATGTTTCACTGTGTCTTTATAAATGTATGAACTATTTAGAAGGAGCAGCAGTTTCAGTTTTCTCAATCTAGCATCCTCTCTGTTTAAGATGTCTTTCTTTTGATCGTTAGGCCACATATGACTAGCCCCTACAAACAATGCACTAACATAATATATCAACTGTGCACTTCATTTATATATTTTGTTTTAATTTACACTATATGCATTTGATTCATTGTAGTGCAAAGAAAAGTGCTATGTCCAGACACTATACAAACTATACCAACAAATTTTGAAAAGCAGCAAACTCTAATGTCCTTGAAGGAAAGCAATGATCTTTGGCATTTAGGTATGTCTCAGTTTTTCCACATCAAGGCAGTAATGACCTGGAAATCAGCCAGCTGGTGACCAATTAATGATCTCCAGACCTCAACAAAAAACCTACTGTAAACATTGACAAGTTTCTAACCTCTGTGTTATAGATTCATAAAACAATATAAAAGCAAATATTTAGACTGTATTTAGTGGGGTTAATTGTGGATTATTATATTATATTGTATATCAAACACAGCTGTACATGCATGTTCTGAGATTGGAGAGCTTGTAACTACTTATTTAGTTCAGCTACTGTAATTTACTGTGTCAAATGTGACCTTGCTGCCCTTCACACTCCAAAAATTAATACTCACTTTTGACTCTCAGATATCTTGCACGTTAGCACATTCTCTTTAATACAGAGACTGAATCCCAATATATTCTCTTCTCTCTATATAAGTGCACATGACAATATTCCATAAAGCACTTTATTTCCAACCATGTACGTGTACTAAAAACAGTAAGTGGCATTGTATTCTGACATTATGTTTACTATGGGCTCTACAACAGGCCTTGTCCTTTACCCTGTACATCTCTTCTTATATGCACACTATCCCCACACGTGGATTAATGTGTTATGGAGAACAATAACACAGAGTCACGGCCAGTGGGAAACGTCTAGAGCGAACTACCTGTGAGACACGTCCTCTAACGTCCATGTCACAGCTTGTTTAGTAAGTAAGTAAGTAAGTAAGTAAAGTTTATTTATATAGCACATTTATCACAGCAGAGCTGACCAAAGTGCTGAACAAAGTCAAAAACTAAACATAAAATAAACAAAACAGATGATACAATAAAACAATAGAACATAGTTTAGGGTGTAATTTAAAAGCCAAACACAAGTGTCTGTCGCCGTCACGTCCTACTTTAACCTCTGTGCACAGCTACATGAACGTATTAACAAAAACCGTCCGTGTCGTAGATCACAGAGCAGGAAAAACACCGAGGCTGATTGCAGTCGATAGAGGAGTTAAACCTCGGTGTTATTTAGCCGCGTTTATATATATATATATTATGCACATTTATTTCATTTTGTTTTATCACACCTGCTTTCCGGCTACGATATATAAAGTGTTTCCAAACTGAGTGTGTTTTCTTAGCTCCTGCTGTAAACCGAATCATTCGACGCACTGAAAGTCTTTGACTTTAGGACGTAGACGATAAGCATATAAGCGCCATATAACAACAGAAGGCAAATAATGTTTGACTCTGCTGTAAAGGAGGAGAAGTTTTAACGTACCTTGAGATCACGACATCCACGGAGTTTTGCCCAAATCTGACTTGACTTTCAGTCCGCGGTTCGTCTTCCGTGACTGCGGGTTTAAACCACACCTACAGCGCTGCCTCATTCTCGTCGGAGTTCAAAGGTGTCGTTAAACTGATACTCACGTGCTTCAGTTCCTCGGTGCGCGGATGCCATAAAAATATCAGAAACATATCTTTGACATTCTGGTCCATGTTGAACATGAATAAACCGGTTTGAGATGACGTTTGCTTTGTGACATAATCATGAAGGGAGAAAAGGTAAAATGGTGGCCATGAAGGGAAGGGATGACATGGTGTGAAACGATACTCAGATAGTTTGACATTTCAGCAAAGACTGATTGGTTTTTAAACTATTATCATTTCCAACCAACACCATTACACCCACCTTCACCAGCCTGGGCGGCTAACACAAAACATATTGGGTCTGTTGCTGTAGGTGCCAATTTCTGGGCCTCTAAGGGTTTGTTTTTTTAAGGGTTTGTTTTTTTTGTTTGTTTGTTTGTTTTAAGTCTGTCCAGTTTTGGTGAGTCTTTTCCCACAGTTTTTGTCTGACAGAAGCAGAACCTGACGTGGTCTTCCGCCTCAAAGCTTGACATGTTTCATTTAATTGTGCATTCGGAGACACTTTTCTGCTCAACACATTTGTACAGAGTGGTTATCTGCCTTTCTGACCTATTAAACCTGTCTTTTCTGTCTGCAGAACTGATGCTTACTGGATGTTTTGTCTTTACTGCACCATTCTGAGTAAACTCTAGAGACTGTTGTGAATGAAATTCTCAGAGATCAGCTCAATACTCAAACAAGCCCATCTGGCACAAACAATCATGCCATAGCAAAAAAAAAAACTTAAACTGAAAGAACAGGAGAAAACTGAGATTAACTGAGAAAGTGTTCAGTGTGGGTAAGTTTCTCATTTGAAGTAAACAGGTAGGTCCATACAAGTCAAACGAGATAAAACTGCTTAGCATAGTGAAACATATTTACTTTCACTTTTAATTTGTAAAATATAAAATTGACAAAGCTGATGGCAGAGGGCTCCCTCTGGCGGCCATGGGTGGGACAGACATGATTATTGTCAGTATTTTGCCTAGACGTTGCATATCCCTCTCCTTATATTGTTTGAGTAAACCTTTGTTTTGCCACAGTGTTGGACATCAAGGTGGAGTCCTGAACTGGAACCTGAACTTGGTCAGGTATCCCATGATGAAAATATCAAACAAAGTAATAACAGACACAAGAGTTTAAAACAGTGGAGCAGAATGACCTTTGTAAAAGTTTTGTGGGCATAGCCATTTTCATCATCAAATTCACAATGCATGTTCTGGAACTCATCTATCAAGTAAATATCATGAGTTATAGAACAGCAAAATATTTGTATTATATTGATAGTGTATTACAGTATAATACAGAACAATAGCTGTGACTTCAGTTGTACAGCATGAGAGGAAGACATTTGATGAAGATCAGGCAATGTAATTTTTTTAATTATAATTCATATTTTCCTGAATAAAAAAATTACCAAGTATAATATATTTGTCTGATTTGTTTGATTGGGTTCACTTTGTCTGGGACTTATGTGAAAATCTGATGTTTTGGGTCATATTTATGCAGAAATATAGAAATATAGAAGTTTCTAAAGGGTTCACAAACTTTCAAGTGACACTGTAGGCCCCAAGGTGTCACAAAAGCTGTTAGGTGCTTGCTTTCCTTTTTCTAATAACCAGGAATTACCACCAAGGCTGTCCATAATGTCCTGCACCCTCGAAATTAGTTGTCTATCTGTCTAGAGTCTTTTTGTACAGTTCTCAATAATCTACACATAAACTGAATCTGCCATCTTTCTTTCTTATGCATACAATTGGGGATGAGTATGACCAATTGGATTTTTAAATCCGGCCTTGTGCTATGAGGTCATGTACATATTCTTTCATATCATGGTACAGAGGCTTTGGCACAGACCTGTAAGTGCGATTGATTGGCTCATAATTTTTAAGTGAGATACTTAACGCAAATTTCTGATACACCCAATGTAATTGTCTGATTTAGAGAATGAATGACACTCTTCTCTTATCAGTTGCTGTACTAGCTGTCTCTGATGTTTACTCAGGTGGCTGACATTGACTGACAGGTCCCAATGTATTGGTGGTGTCATGACAATTATCCACAGCCTGGATGTGCTGTACCAAAACAGTAGTAGGGTTTGCTGGCACCTCCAACATACTGGCAGGGAAGACATTCTTGACTTACTGTACTGTACCAATTGGAGACTGGCCCATAAGAGTGATATTGTGATCAGTGTCATTGTATACCTCCAATGTGATATTTGTTGGAGCCCCCCTTTTCAGCCTTACTAGACTTTCTGTGAATGCAAACTCATCTGTCAAACCGGGATTCACATCAGGTTCAAAAATAATTGTGCTGTCATCCTTGTCTGGCTGCATGCACACTTGGCATGAAACCTCCACTGTATTATGTTTGGGGACGTTCTCATGCTCTTTCATGGTCTTTACTGTGTATTCCCATTAGCTCTCTGCACTAACAAGGTTGATGAATGTCTGGACATTGCTCCTCTTTAGGACTGGCTCAATGTAATTCACAATTTGTTCTATCACATTGAAACCTATGGATAGGGTGAGAGAGATCTTGTGAGGCAGTGACGTCAGACTGGTTAGGTGTCTGTGATGCTAGTCTGAAGGTCACTTCAACATATCCAATGTAGGGCATATCAATAACACTTGCTGCCACAAGGTTCAAAGTATTTTATAATTCAAGACTAAAGAAGGTCAGAAACATCTCTCATTTGAACTTCTGATAAGTATTTCTGTTTCCACAATTCATCAATGACACATACACGAGAGCCAGTGTCCCACAATGCTTGAATTCTATAGCCATGCAGGTAATATTCAACAAGACACTGTCTTCCAACTAGGAAAGTAACAGGGGAATGCTGGTTAAATTGGGTGCTGCATGGGGAATGGACACGCATTGCCAGATAGGAATCTGGCATTGGTGAGTTTATACAAGTTTGCTTGTGTTAAACCCAGTGGTGAGTTGGGCATATCTTACCAAATACAGTGTTTCTTTTTACATCTTGAACACTGCTTCATTTTCTTCACTATTCTTTCACAGCCTGCACATCTTTGGGACTGGTCAGGGGATCTGGTTACTCCCTGTCCAGTGGAAGTAACCACTTTCCATTTTAAGGACTCTCTCTTGAAAACTTCATGAATCCTGCATCCTGCTTGGAAGTGATCGCCACTACCATATCAAAATCAGTGCATGCAATGGCCCTCTGTTCTTCGCTGCTGACAGTTAAAGCACTTTCTTGATGGGAACGAATAGGGGGTGCATAGTATTGTCAGAGCATATACTGTGTTTGAAACTAAATACTTGCTCTCTTTTGGTTGGTGGCTGGTGATGACCAATATGGCTGCACCTGACACTGAATGTTCTCTCTTTCAGGAACTCACTGTGCAGGAACAGGACATTATGGTGAGGCCAAACCTCGTTGCTCCAAGGATTCTCTGATGTGAGCTATTTCAGAAAGTGTTTGGAGTGAAGCTACATCGGTTCTCAGTTCTTTCAGTTCTGTCAGCATGTTGGAAGATAATATTGATGCAGTTGCATTGGTTTTCTTATCAGTTGATTTCTCCACTAGACTGAACTGCATGGACAGCAGTCATTGTGTGCTACACACTGGTTTTGTCTTTCTGTCTTATTTTTACTTTATTTAATTTTTTTACATTTATTAAGATTTCTTCAGCAGGGTCTTGTTACAACCGTCTAGAGGTCAGTCGCAACAGAATGGGCAAATGAATGTCTTAATTCAGAGATGTTATAATTCACAATCTTTTATTCAGTGGTTGACAAGGATTTTAGGCTTCAGGGGAGGACAAGGCCAAAATAATAAACAGAACAATCTTCCACAAACACCTCTCTCTTACTAAACAGAAAAATGAAAGAAAATAAAATACATTTCTTCTTACCCAACTCCCTCTAAAAAAACCCCAATATAATAAAAGGTTCCTAAAATATCTGGCGTCGATCCCCCTACATACCTTGTCACCATAAGTTGGTATGTTTTGGATAAAGGTGTATAATGAAATTGGCTGGCTAACAAGTCAAAAACAGAATCCGTAATCGTAGTCTATATCAGGCATGGGTCAAGCACAATCATATCTACCAGTTGAAATAATAAACATAGACCAAAACAAAACAAAACTCCCAGGCTCAACACAATCTGAACAGAAACTTTCTCTCTAAGACAGGACAATCAAAAATTACTGAAATGGGTTAACATTCAGAGAATATAGCATACAAATGGGCAATGCAACGCAAGCAAAGCAACCACGATTGCACGAAAAGGCAAAGAGAGGCAAAGAGGCCTCAATCAGGGATCCAGGCAGTCCTTTTATCTGGAACAGGTGGAGATGATAACCAATCAGAGCCTTTCTCCTATTAACTCAGAGAATGCCTTCCTGAAACACATGACAGGTACAAGAAAACACCAGAGGGCAGCACAGAAATAAAACAAAAGACTGAAGGTCATAGCAGTCTCATCTGTTGTTTTTGTGTCAAGGAGGAAGGGGTGCATGTCTACTTTAATGCTGTCATTTTGGAGACCGGTGAGTATGGTATGTAAGAACATGCTTTGACCTAAGACTGGATCATATTTGAGGCCTGATTGGCTTCCTGGGATGCAAACACTATTTTCTGGCACAGGTCAAGAACGCGAATAAGGAAATTCTGTGGCTTCTCTTTGTTACCTTGGCATTCAGAGGTAAGTTGCTTCTAAATTTCGGTTGCATTTTTTTCTTGGAAGTGAGAGCGCAAGATTCACCTGAGTGCAGGTATGTTCAGAGTTGGTTTTCCTTCTAAATAGCTTCATAGCTGTCAACCTGGAAAGATGGCATGATTACTGCATCAATAATCTCACACTCTGGATAACCTCTGCTTAGACTGTTCTCTGTCTGGTGCCTCAAACTTGCAAAGGTTAACTTATCTCTTTGACCTGGGTCACAGATTTGTCCAGAAATGTTTGCACCAAAGTGGACTTGAGAAACATGCTTAAAATTTTCACCTGCTTAATATCTACTTGGACCCTATGCTAATAGTCACCAAATTATTCACATAAAATGAACAGAAATGTATTAATTCACAGTTTCTTTGTATGTGAGCGAGGAGAAAAGAACTAGAAGGTAAGTATTTTTATTGAATAGCTACTTTCCACAGCAGCAAATAGTTCTTATTTACAAATAAATAGATAAATGAACTAATGAACTATGCAATAGCATATACTGTAAACTGATCAGCCATATCATTACAATCAATGACAGATGGTCATTTCTGAATGGTGGTTATAATAATAATAATAATAATAATAATAATAATAATAATAATAATAATAATAATAACAACAACAACAACAACAACAACAACAACAACAATAATAATAATAGCATTACCTGATAATACAATAATTACATATTGTATAAGGGAAATTTACCAAACAAAACTCAGTAGCTCACTACAGCTCATAAACAGAACACAGTAAGAGTAAACAAAAGAGGTCAAATTGATATATTGTGTTTAAAATACACCAATCATCCATAACATTATAACCACTGATAGGTGAAGTGAATAACAATGATCAAATTTTTTATTTGTCATTTCTACATTACAGCACAGTGAAATTATTTGTTTTTTTTTTGTTGTTTTTTTTTACATATATTAGAACGTTAGGAAGTTGGGGTCATACCCAAGGGTCCAACAGTGGCAGTTTGGAAGCATACACCCAAAATCTGATAGGTATCCCAGAGCATTAACTGTTGAGATTAAGCTGATTTGTTGGAAGCAACAATTAGTGGCAGCCATAAAGATCTAAGTGACTCTGAAAAGTGGCAAACTGTGATGGCTAGATGGCTGGGTCAGACCTCAGATCTCTGTTCTGTGTTCCTGGTATGCATGGAATAATACTGAGTAAAAGTGGTACAAGGAAGGACAACTGGTGCACCAACTCATGTGCACCAATGGCTCACTGAGCAGCATAGGATAGCCTGTCAGTTACAATCCCACAGAATAGCTACAGTAGCACAAGCTGCTGAAAATATCAATACTGGTTATAATAGAAAAGTGTCATATCACACAATGCATTGCAGCTTGTTTATGGGGAAGCGTACATGCAGACAGGTAAGAATGCCTATGCTGAACACTGTCCACCACCAAAGGTGCCCATTTTGAACACAGGAGCATCTGTTTTGGTATACATTACATGAATATTTTTCACGTCACCGTCTGACAATTAAAGATTTTAAACACTACCAGATAAACACGGTCAGATAAAACACAGTAGCAAACACCAGGAGAAAGTAATCATTATACTTCAAAACATTTGCATAGTTTTTATTCAACAAGTTTAAGCATACTAACTGACAGAATATCAAACATTTTACATTTGTTTTTACATGTTTACATTTGTATTTCGTAAAGTTTGTATTTATTATAATTCACATTTATTATATTTAGGCTATTAGGTACGGAAATCCTAAAAGGCAGGATTATTATATTTTTCCTTTCCTAGTTTTTCGTAATCACGACTTCATTTTCTCATGAGTTCTGAATGTACCCCATTGTTAATATGTAATGAATTATTAAAACGTTAAGCCTTTATTCTCGTAAACACTGTCAATTGTTTTGTGCCGTTCTGTATTAATTTAATGTTCTGTTATGTAAGAGCTGTTATGTGGAGGTTCGTTTTCCTCTTTCAGCCCTATTATCTCACTCACTCACTCACACACTCACTCATCTTCTACTGCTTATCCGAACTACCTCTGCCTATCTCAGGCGTCATCGGGCATCAAGGCAGGATACACCCTGGACGGAGTGCCAACCCATCGCAGGGCACACACGCAGGGCCAACCGGAGTACCCGGAGGATTATGTGCGGCTAGTTTACCTGTGCCTTCAAAAACAGTAGCTGAATTATTAGGGTCATTATATTGTCTTCGACGATAAAGATGCATACATCACAGCCTCCTTCTTAAGTGTAAACTTGTGACTTAAAAGCTGTCAATCACATGAGTCCCTGATCAAAGTAAAAGCGAATGCGATCATACATATCCATGATGCTGCGTTAATGTGCTTTTGCTGCCTCTAGAACATATTCTTACGCGGAGATCATGAGAAAATGAAGTCGTTATAAAGACAAAACAAGAAAGAAAAAAATATAATAATGCATGGCCTCTTAGGACTTCCGTAATTAGTTTTTTTTTTTACATTGATGCTTGTCAGAATCGAGCATGGCAGTGTTCTAGTTCTTCCCATGGAAAAGGGTTGGTGTTGTCTACAACTGCGGTGTTCCGCCGACTGGTCCAAAAATGCTTGACATCAGGCAAAGGTCTCCCGAGCGCATCAGTGTGTATCATGTTATCGTCCAGCGCGCCGACATCCATCTCTCTCCGCTCCCTTTCCCCTTCCCACGATGCTCCTCGACACAGCAGCCGTGCCAGGTTTTCTCTGAGAGGCATCATGCTGAGAAGGATGGCGGGAGATGATGCGCTGGTCAGGTAGGTGCACACCTGGGCTAGGACAAGCAGCGCAACTGTGGGCTGGCGGGTGTCATGGGGACGGTGTCGCAGCCACAAAAATACTGTCCATTCGGGTAGCAGCAGAAGCGCGTTAGCTGCAGTGACGCTAAGCAAAGCAAGACGGCTTTCAGTCCTGCACTCCGATCGCGCCCCGTGGCCACGTGTGACTCGAAAGATGGCACGCACATGACACGCGGCGGAAAAGATGACCGGGAGGACGTAGACCACCAGAGCGTAGATTTTACTATACACGCGCATGAAGTCACATGAGTGATTCGGTAGCTCGGTGACACACAGACTGAAATTCCCTTTCACCTGCAACTTTGAAAATACGATCTGGAGGACAGGTAGCGCAAACCCAAGAAGCCATATGCAGCCAGCAGAAATAAGAACTCTTTTTAGTTTGAGGTGAGCATCACATTCAATATGATATCGCTCTCGGCTTATGACTACGAGAGTCATAGATTTTGCTGCCAAACAGCCATGCTGGAACCATTCAGCTGTCCTGCAGGCGAAATGTCCAAGTGTCCATGTCCGATTGTGATAAGTGACTGCCCGCGTCGAACTGCACACTGCAAGGATCAAGAAGTCTGTTCCGCTAAGGTTAGCGAGCATCACGGCCATCCCAGAAGCACTTTTCTTAACCATTACATTGTGTATCAGTACAACAAAGACCAAAATATTTCCTATTATTCCTACCGCGCAGATCGATGCAAAAATGACAGATAAGATGACCGCCGTGTCCTCGCCGGTCACCTGCTGAACCCCTCCATCAAAACCCACAAAACACGCGTTCAGCGCAGTTTCAGGCTCCATGAGCGCGTGGATACACGGCCACTATTATTTAGCGTCTTCAATGTCTCTAGTAACCTTTTTTTTTGCAGAAACAAATCTGTGGTACGAGTGTCATAGCGACAGAGACCCCCGCGCTTCTGTACACTGTTTTGCTTCAGTTTGAGCTTATGTAAGTTTTTATTGTTAGCCAGTTACTTAATGCACTTGTTGCACGTACATAAAAAAATGCACGCTGTGCCTGGGGGGCATCATCAGACGAAGTCGCAAATAGGTTGTGCATTAATTTCAGCTCACTGCTTCTATCATTTTGAACATGGAGTACGGCTTTTGTTGTTTGTGTACACAGATTCAAGCAACGCTCCTACACTAAATAATATAGAATATTTAGACTTAGATTTAATATTTAGTTGGTGATAAGATTAAAGGGATGCACAAAAGTCTAAATGATACTGGATTGTCGTGGAAAGGTTTCTGAAAACTAGATGCTTACTACATCTTACTTCAGCTCACTAACATCACTCTTGTAGAACATAGCAGTGTTCTGTAGCTTTAAAACTCAACAGACTAAGATCCTAAAGCTTGCTTATACGCATGTTCAGGTTGGTGCTACGGTGTTAAAGTTTGTATGTTGTATGTTAAACTCCTGCATGTCTCTCAATAAATATACTGTTGTTAAAAAAGGATTTTTGCCTTGCCACTCGTCATTCAACAACTCTCTTTCTTTCGGTTTATATCAAAATGATAATATATTCACTATGTATTCGTGCCTAAAACAGCATTAGTATTGAATTAAACACCACAAAACAGATGCCCAGATAGCCAGTAAACTTACCAGGATGTTTTTAAGAGCTGGGATCAAAACTGATAAGCAATGCCAGAAACGGGTGTCTCCACAGAGCAGAATTAGACCCAAATGCAGGCATAACCTAAAAGGTTTTATTAGGGAAAATACAAAAACACTTTGAAGACAAAAGGACTGAAGTAACAAACCAGAAAACCAGAAGAGATAAACCAAAAACACAAAAGCACAAACACAAGGACTCAGATAAAAAAACAGAGGCAAGACAACCGGCATAAACAGTGACAATCAGGTGTGCAGAGCAGAACAGATAAGGAAAGGCTGGGGCTAACACACAATAAAAAAAAACAACAAAAAAACAAAAACAAAGGCACATGGCACAGAAACAAAGCCTGCCAGAATGTCCCCCTGGTGTTCAGGCAGAGAATAGTCCCATCCTTACCTGACAACCACAGACCTGATTAGGGTAAAGCCGTTACTTAAGATGAACACAAGAATAATGTTTTTATTTATTTATTTTAAATCATGTATTTTGATTCCTTAATTCTATTTATTTTTGTAGCCACTAGTCTCATTATACTCAGCTGTTTTGCATTTCCATAGTACTTATAGATCTTGGTTGTTCCACTCCAGATGCAGCACATAGCGTTTTTGCCACACAGGCATCCTTCCTGTTTTCATGTGGGTTTTGTCATTTTGGATTTACTGGTGGACCCAGGATTGCCTCTGTGTCCACAACGACCCTGGCAACTTCTAGTTACAGTACATGTGCATTGTATGGTGAGTTTTGTCATATGGCCAATTGTTTATGACATACTCTTGTTTTTCTTTGTTGGTTCTTATTCTTTTTATTGTCACATCTGTACAAAAACATAAAGTGGCTACTGAACTCTCTAATCTAAGATCTGGGGAAAAACTTTTTGATTAATATTATTAGCATATTTACATATTAGCATATTAGAATATGAATATTTAAGACACTTCACTTTCTGTGTGTGTGTTGTGTGTTTGTGTGTGTGTGTGTGTGTGTGTGTGTGTGTGTGTGTGTGTGTGTGTGTGTGTGTGTGTGTGTGTGTGCAAAACCCCCTGCCCCATCTTTGTAACATGTTGCCCAAAGCTTCCATCTTAGTTTTTTCTACACAGAAAAGGCTGAACCATTAGATTAATGGTCTTCTTTGAAAATTCAGGTCACTAGTAAAAGGAAACAGAATCTTATTTCTGGGGGTAAATCTGCCCACCTATTTTTTATACAGCAACATCTTTTAAGAGCATCACATGTTAATAAAAATCTCCCTTAAAGGCTTTCATAAAAGCAAGGCTTGACTCCAGTGGACAATAAAAACCTATTTTGAATGAAGTAACAAATCATTGACCTAACTTCTACTTTCACTCATAGTAGAGTTTTGAAAATAAATACAAAGTTATAGAAGTGAAAAATGTTACAAGACAGTCCATGTGGTAAGGGCAGCACTTATTCCGGGGCCCAGCTGGGCTTGTTTAGTTCCCAACTGTCAATGACTTGAATTTTTTTTAACAGATAAGCAATGGGGATATTAGCACTGGCTGGCAAGCATAATTAATGGCTGATTAAAGGACAAAAAAATGGCATTTGAAAATATTAAATTATTAAACCATTAAGCTAAGGCTGTCAGGGCTTTTGCTTGGACATTCTCTGCCGAAACATTAGGGGGCAGGGTGTTTTGTCACGTGTCTCGTCATACTCTCCTGGTTGTAATTGGACTCATTATCATGTCTATTTATTTTCTATTTAGTCCTCGTCTTTTGTATCGGTTCTTGTGGCATGTTTTGCTGGTTCCCAAATGATGGGCTGGAGAGATCTGGCTTGCAATATGAGTGATGACAAAACAACAATATATGAGCCCATATGTTGTGTTTTTGCACCATAAGACACCCAACTAAACTGCAAAATATCAGTGTGTTGTAAGACGCCCAAGCAGTCTGTGTTCTACATTCAAATGTGTAAATCAGGGAGCCATAAATACACTGATTTTGAATTTAACTCTTTTAACTGAGACTTAAGTGCACATAACAACAAAAAAGTAAACATTTAGGCCACAATACAGTGGTGCAGGTCTAATAAACTGAAATAAAAAAAGTCACACTGGATGTGTCTGCTAAATGCTGTAAATGTAATATATCCAGCAGATGGCAGCACAGCCCATTGTACAAGCCGAATTAAGCTCTTTAACCTGTCACGCGGCATGAAGTCGATTTTAATATATTTTGGAGTGAAATATAGTTTTACTGAAAGATATTATATTAAAAATGCACTAAAAGATTTCTGGTATCCCGTTGTGTATTTTATGCAATCCCATAATATAGATCAATATGTAGACTTCTTAAATAGGATAAGCCACACAGACTATGCATATTAGGCTGTTTGTTCTGTTAGGGCTAACTGTTTCGCAGAAATGAGTTTGTCCAGGTTTGGATTTAAATAAAACAAAATTCAATAAATAATTTGGGGGAAAATGAAACATATTAAGTAAAAACTCCCGTCAGTTTGCACGAAGCAGGAAGGATGCGGATATGGCGGAATGCAGAAAACCTTTCTGCGTAGAGGCCATCTTTATTTAATCTAAATTGTATTCGCTTATTTTGCTGTTATGCATATTGGACTCCTTAATCTGGGCAGTAATCTCGGGTGCTGCATAATGAAAAGAGTTTATCCCGCAGGGCGTATAGACTGTATAGGAGAGCACCTGAGCGCGTGCGGCGTACTGCCCAGGTACACTGCAAAAGGAGGGAGGGGGTGGAGGGTGGGTCAATATGAAGAGTCCAATTTGGGTGAGATGAAAATAAATAGAAGTCATTGCAGATAACGCACACACAATTTCGCCATCTATTTAACATTCATTGAATTGAATAATCCACCCCTTATTATCGTAAATGGCCTGCATATTTACCCTGAATATGCTAATTTATGTTGGCTGGAAGCGGTTCTTGATTTAATAATTTTTTTCATCAGTGTATGCATATCTTTCCACTTTATAAAGGTTTGCATGGGTTATAGGTTCTATGTACAGCGATAATAGAGGTGATGGGCAGGGATGAGAAGGTTTGGCGTGGATATGCTTTGTCTTATAGCTGCTGATTGTCTTTGAGTCTGTTATATCCATTTCTTGCGCTCTGCCCGCGGACAAACCAGTTACATTTCAATCAGTGGATGCACTGAAAAGTCATTACGCTAATCTAGGCGCTGAAAGGCACGGCGTCGTTACCCCTCACTCAGCATTTATAATTGGTTGTCACTTTGCATAGGAGCAGAGCGCAGCCTCTGGGCCAACTCCGTTCTTATCTTTTTCTTTAAAGGAAAAATAATGGACAACTTATTGTTGATCTGACGATAGAAAATATTAACAAGTTAAATGTCATTTTCCTACGCTCCAGCATGTAGACTTAAATCCTATTTCCTGATGTTTTTTTTAGCCCTTTAGCCAGAACCAGAAGTTCTCAAACGTTCTCAATTTTAAATGCTGACTTCGAACCATAACAGCCAACATATACACATTTGTTTAGGAATGTGTTTTCATTTGTTTAGAAATTATAAAACGAGCTGTACAATAGGAAAGCGCCGTTTAAGTCATCACAAACACACGTGTGCTATAGACATAGTTCATTCAATAATTTCCTAACTGACAGGCCTTGTCCCTGGTCTACACTTTCATGCACATTGTAGATGTTAGCAAGCTGCTAACTGCATGATATATTGGATCAGAGGCGCTGATGGGATAAGGTAAAAAAATAATGCAGGACCCAGGACTAAGATTGTGCTAAGACTAAATTATGCCATGTACTAAATTATAATTTAAATGAGTATAGATAACATGTCTCAAAAAAGGTAGTCAGAACCAGTTTTGGGACCCGGAGATGTAGCCTCTATAATCTATGCACACTGTTTACACTCCATGCAAAACAGTTCTAATTAATGAAGCTAAATAAACCAGTCAATGATGACCAGATACTTGTGTTTCCTCCTTATTTATTTACTTACTTTACATACTTACTTACTTACTTAAGCCCACAAAATGGGCACTGCGTTTAAAAATACATCCCATATCAGAGGTATGTTGAAATGTATGTGTGGAGCAACATAACCCCTAGTGTCTGTGACAATTCATTTGCCAAATGCCAAATTATTATTATTATTATTATTATTATTATTATTATTATTATTATTATTATTATTATTATTATTAGGATAATGCTCGTTTTTTATGCAGTGTTTTAAGGCTCCTGAAACTATTGCAAGCCGTCTGGCGGGAAAGAAAGAAAGAAAGAAAGAAAAGGTGTTATGTAGCATTTGTGGTGGACACTATTACTCCTAAACTGTCTCAACCTCGGCAGAATCTTTTGTCATAGTCTCCTGATTACGTGCTGTATGGAAACAGTGCTGAAGTTAATGACATGTTTGACATGCAAAAGGCGCTCCTGGTCATGGAGATGTACATGTTCGAACGCAAATCAGTCAACAATCAAGGGTGAAGGGCAAGAGAATGGCAAACACACTATACAGATAGATTAAAATAAGAGCCTCTGTCTCCAGACGCATCAAGTGTCCTCGCGTTTATAAGTGATATTTTACAATCCTGCTGATTAATGCACACACAACCTCGCCGTTGACCTTGGCTGCAGCGCTTGGTTAAACAGAGTACTTCTGTATACGATCTTCGATTAGTGCTGATACATGAGCGTATTCCTTGTGTATGGTACACGGTCAAAGTCACAAGAAAGTGCCAGGCCTACTTCACTGAACATGCACTTGTTCTGATTATCTAAATGGACACCTTAGATGCCTTTGATCTAGGAAAAATATTGTCATATTTAATAAGATCCTGTGCAGTGGGTTTGTGAGAGTCTTGTTTATGCCCATTATTTTTCTCTTAGGTTCCTCCAATCTTTCAAGAATCTGCTCCTACACAGATCATATTGTACTAATATCCTACTATAATCACACCATTGACAGTAAATCCATACACTTTAGAAAATGATGTTCAGTTCTATGCTGTAGAATGCTTGCATTTCCCAGCCATGAATTATACTATACATTATACATGAATATATTATATTATATTATATTATATTATATTATATTCCATACATTTGCATGATATTTGAGATTGTATGACTTCATTGTTAAACTTGGGGTCATCTAGAATAAACATATTTTTTCATTTATCGCGGGCACACACACACACACACACACACACACACATATATACATGTACACACATATATATATATATATAATCACAAACACACATCAGCACAAACGCACATGTATATATTACATATATACATATATATTACAATTGCTGAATTACATTCTATGAACAGTGTTAGTCAGGAAAGACAAGAGAGAATGTTGAAAATGGCAAATAAACTTTAAGGCATTAAAATTTCCTTTGAAATTTTGATTATTTGCCTGTTTATTTATGTTTGCCCTAAAGCATGAGTTTAATGATGAATGCAGAATCAGGAGGTTTCAATGCAACATTAACATGGTGGAAGGAAAGAGTAATAGTAATAGCATTATTATACTGAAATACTTGTTGCCCTGACAGAACTGTTTATATCAATCAGTATATTAAAGCCTATTCTGACCTAACACAGTTAATACTTAAATTAATTTTGATGTCAGAATTTCCACTGAACCCTAACTCTAACCCTTTCACTGATTCTTCCACAGATGTCTGTGAGATGTCTCTCACAGATGTCTATAAGAGAGATTCTTATGCCTAATTCCTCAACCAGATGAGCAAAAATCTAATCAGTCTTTAAATCAATCATGAGCCTTGTATCATTTACATTTATGAATTTTTTCAGATGCTCTTATTCAGAGCTGCCTAGAAGCAAAAGGACAATAAATTATACAGTGTACCACTTTTTTCCACTCAGGCTTTCAGGGGTTAAGGGCCTGCTCAAGGGCCCAGGAGTGGCAGCTTAGCAATGCTGGGATTTGAACTCATGACCTTCTGATCAGTAGTGGTGTAAGCCAAACAGATATGTTCTAGACATTAAGCTTTAGTTGTTAATCAGGATTGATTATTTCAGTGTGGCTTCAGCCACCTTGACCATGACTACAGACCTCTAAGTAGAAATGCTGAATATGTGTGTACACTTGATTGTGAGCATACAAATGAGTGTGATCTTTTTGCAATATTATTGTCCTTTATGCACATACACACACACAGACATACACATTCAGGAAGAACAAGTGTTAGAGCTTATGATGCTAACAGGAGACAATTCAACCACCCATGATCATGACCACAGACCCAGTGATCTTTGCACCCTGACCTCTCACCTCTCAAACAGGTCTGCTTTATCCATATCATAATAGACTCCAAAATCTGGCATAGAGATCTCGTTGCCCCATTTAAGCTGTTAGTTAAACACTGCTTTCCTCACGGGCAGATTGTCCCATTATCATTCTAAGATTAGAGCTTTATTCAAGGTTAATCCCTTCTGCAGGCAAAATGAAACATAACACTGAATGAAAATGCAAACTGTATTATTTATTGTCTGTTATTCATGAGATAATTCTGTGACTGCAGCAGTTTAAGAGTGTGATAATGAGACATCTGTTTTGTAGTCTTCTTAAGAGCAGTGCAGTGCTAAAAAATGGTCAAAAACATGCAGGATTATGAAATTTATCTCTCTGAAATGTCAGTAAATACTATACATTATCCAACATTACTTATTTTCATTTTTGTTTAAATAGGAGTCTCAATCCTGTTCTACACATGCACTCCACATAACTTATAATGCGATATTTGCAATACCATAATTTATTTTGTATATGCATTGTACTATATAAAGATGCATATATCTACATATGTATATCATGCACAGCATGTTATATTTTAGCGTGTTCACCACTGCATATTGTTTGTACATACATACATAGACCAAATATATCCTAATTTATAATACTCATAGCACCTAATGTACATAAGACATTCACACTGCCTTGTACACCCCCCCCTCACCGCCACCGCCTAGCTGTGTATCGTTCTTTGTAATTTATTGAAAATCTGCCACATATGCACTTCTTGATGGATGCTAAATGCTTTTCATTGGCTTCGTGCATTTATTTTACTTTGCTCATTGACAATTAAATTCAAATCTAATCTAATTTTTTCCTTCATCAAAGACTGAATATAGGATACTTTTTTTGAGCATACCAATTTTTCAAGTGATCAAACATATTGAAATTTGTGAGTAGCAGGTGTTACTTATTGCCCATGCGTATGCTGTTAAAGTGACTGTTTAAACAATTAATGACTTTTAACTTTTTGCTTTAAGTCCTTGGTTTTGCCTGTGACCCATTGCACAAGCACTGGTTATAGCCAGTACTTTGAGCTGTGTAGAAAAACTCAATCAGTGATATCAACAACCTCTTCCAAATGGCAGAAGTGATAGCATCTCAATCCACCATAAAGGCCATACCACAAGATTTAAGCCACTCATCAGCAGTAAGAATAGGAAAGCCTGAAAGATTGAATTTCACAAAGAAATACAGAGATGAGCCACAAAAGTCTACAACCACGAATAATCTTAACCAAAGTGCTTGAAAGGCTAGAGTATGCAGAAAAAAAAGGATCTGCTCATGATCCAAAACATTTGAGCTCATCTTGTGCTTGCATAGCTGTTTCTGGAACAGGCTTATGATGGGAACTCATAATGGTAGCATCAAGAATTCAGAAGTCTATAGAAACATTCTGTCTGCCAATTTACAGAGAAATGCATCCAACCTAATCATGAGGAACTTTGTCATGCAGCAAGACAATTACTAGTCTATTACAAGATATTTACCATATCAAACATGCATGTCACCTCCTGTAGAGGGGAGGGAAAAGAGAAAGAAGAACAGAAAAAAAACAGAAAGGAGTACAAGCCTGAAAAACCATTAAGATTTTCCCCACTCTGTTGTTTTGATGCAAAAATTAAGTGAAGCTCTTGGCCTGCATTATTTTATGCATATTCATCTTTTGAACAAAATACAACATAATTGAAAAATTAAAATTATAAACATTTTGCACATGCACTATACACAATAAGAAAAAAACATTAACAATCTCTAGATAAGTCTATAAATAAGAGCTCTCATTAGGAGTCACAGAGTTTGCTATTTCAGTAAGCACAACTGAACTGCTAGGACTATTACTAAAAAAACACACATATGCTTGTCAGGTACTGGAAAAATCCTCAAATGCATTTAAATTGTTTACCTTGACCAGGATAAAATAATTAATGAAGACAAATCATGCTTGTTCTTGTTATTTGACTAGAGAAAAAATATAAGTTATCTTTTGAGTAATCAGCCTACTCATTCTACATTATCTCATTTCAAAGAGATTTGTTCACATTTGTTTTTAAAGTATAGGCTTAGGGTTTGAGTTATTCTGTTTTATGTGTTATGGCACAAATGCAGGGAAATTTCCCCTCGTGTCTATTTTCGAGGTCACATTGGCCATAGGATTTTTGTTTTGTTTTGTTTAAATATGTCTTTGTTTATTGTTCATTAAGAATACTAGACTGCTAAAATTGTACTAATACCTTTGAGGGAGACTGCAGATTGGCATGAGAAGGTCACTTATCAGATGATTGACATGAGAGGTTGCTGATCCACCACTCGTTCCCACAAATGGCTTCTGCGCACAGTTTAGCAGATAATTAAAATTTAAATCGAGTTAAACCATTCAAAGAGAAGTGCATAAGACTAAGCTTGTAAAATGACACCATCGATAATCCCCGAAACAGAGAAACGCACAGCATATGCTCAACTACGTCAAAACATGTGTGCAGCCAAAGAACAGCCGCTGCTTTGGAGGCTCTGGTCAGGTGTTCAAAAAAATCTGTTCTTACTGCAAGCAGCTCACTACAGCACAAAACTGCAGAACCAAAGCACCAGTCATGGTATCAAGTGTGGAAGCACTAGCCACATAGGCTAATCCATGTTCTCAATAAGCTCATCATGTTTCTGTCTTCTACATTAATGACTGTAATAAATGCTACCCACACAACCAATTTCTGTTATACCTGACACACACCTCAATATGGGCAACCCTATTAGTTGACCCCATTAGACTGTGTATGTGTTTGTGTATTTGTGGACACTGTCAAATGTCCCCACATCTCCAAAACTGTCAGATATTCCTATCTTCTATACAAAATTTACACAGATTGTCATACAAGCTCAGTTTTGAACCACTGATCCAGAAGATGTGTGGCAGCAAATGCACATACTGTACTTACAAAAATCCTACAGTTCTTATAGTTTTTTTAAAGAGCAACATCAAAAACAAAAATTCCAACAACCCTATGACTACTGCTTAGGTAACATGATGAATGACTGTGTGTGTGTGAGGACTCCATCAAATATTTCTGATCTGTTTTCTGTGGGTACATATCTTGCTATCCTTGGGTCACTTAGTCTTACATAGTCATCAGGTTACCGAAGCAGTCCACTTTTTATTAAAGATGAAATGGCTACAGATCACCGATAAGAAGAATAAAGAGGATAAATGTGAAAGCTGACCTCACAATTACTAAAATAGGATTTTAGTGACAAATTAAAAGTACTATTGTGTGGCTCGACGTGGTCTGGCATAGTCAGAGATGATGTCCTCGTTTTTGATCTTTTTCACTCTTAAGTTACCATATAAATAATGAAGTGGTAGGATCAAGCGCTCTGACCGCCATAGCCCAGGTCTGATTCTGGGGCCACTAGGGGGTTTCTCAAGCCAGTCCATTCTCAGTGCTGGTGCCAAGCCTGGATTAAAATGGGAGGATTGCATCAAGATTACGACAAAAATTCTGTGTCAAATCAAATATTTGGATGATCTGAATGAATTGCTGTTGCAAACCCTAATAAGTGCAGCCTAAGAAAAGCAACAACAACTGAGTAGCTCAATTAGCTGAAGAGAAATTTTACACAGAAATTCAGTTTTTAATGTACAAACCTAAAATACTTAAGATACAGCCACACAGTTATTATTTTGATTCCCAATTAGCAGTGTATGTCAGATATAGCATCTGAAGGATATTTTGATATCTAAGACAAAGAGTGGTCAAGCTTCAACAGTGGTCAACAGTATGAACATCCTAATCTTGTTTAAGATGAAAACTCTGGAAAAGATGACGTATAAGAACAGGGAATGAAATTTCAAGCATAACCAAAGAATTGAGCCTAGTACTGTCTAGGAAATGGAAAAAATCAATACTGTCTGATCATCATGCATGTTTATTCATTTTATTAAATTTTTCTTACATTTAAAGAATACAAAAGCCAAAAGATACAATGGACCCACAATACTGTTAAATATGATATTAATAGCCATCTCATATGAATCATTGCTATATGCTGTATATAAGGGTAAGGGTAAATAGTATTCCAGTTCCTTGTTACCTTATTATCCAGTTAACATTACTATATTGCTTAGTCCTAGCGTTTAATATATATCTCAGGTGCATCTCAGTAAATTAGAATGCTGTGGAAAAGTTCATTTATTACAGTAATTCAACTCAAATAGTGAAACTTGTGTATTATATAAATTCAGTACACACAGAATGAAGTAGTTTAAGTCTTTGGTTCTTTTAATTGTGATGATGTTGGATAATATTTAACAAAAACCCACCAATTCAATATCTCAAAAAATTAGAATATGGTGACATGACAATCAGCTAATCAACTCAAAACACCTGCAAAGTTTTCCTGAGCCATCAAAATGGTCTCTCAATTTGGTTCATTAGGCTATACAATTATGGGGAAGACTGCTGATCTGACAGTCCAGAAGACAATCATTGACACCCTTCACAAGAAACCCTTCATTTGGAAACCAAGGTCCTAGAGTCTGGAGGAAGGGTGAATAAGCTAATAGCCCAAGTTGCTTAAAGTCCAGTGTTAAGTTTCCACAGTCTGTGATGATTTGTGGTGCAATGTCATCTACTGGTGTTGGTCCACTGTGTTTTTTGAAAAAAAAAAAGTCACTGCACCCGTTTACCAAGAAATTTTAGAGCTTCATGCTTCCTTCTGCTGACCAGCTTTTTAAAGATGCTGATTTCATTTTGCAGCAGGATTTGGCACCTGCCCACACTGCCAAAAGCACTAAAGGTTGGTTAAATGTCCATGGTGTTGGTGTGCTTGACTGGCCAGCAAACTCAAAAAGACCTGTATTGTCAAGAGGAAAATGAGAAACAAATTTACCAAATAATGCAGATGAGCTGAAGACTACTGTCAAAGAAACCTGGGCTTCCATACCACCTCAGCAGTGCCACAGACTGATCACCTCTATGCCACACCGAACTGAGGCAGTAGTTAAAGCCAAAGGAGCCCCTAACAAATATTGAGTACATATACAGTAAATGAACATACTTTCCAGAAGGCCAACAATTCACTCACTCACTCACACTCATTTTCTACCGATTTCTTATCCGAACTACCTCGGGTCACGGGGAGCCTGTGCCTATCTCAGGCGTCATCGGGCATCAAGGCAGGATACACCCTGGGTGGAGTGCCAACCCATCGCAGGGCACACACACTGAACAATTCACTAAAACATTTTTATTGGTCTTATGAAGTATTACAATTTTTTGAGATGGTGGGTTTTTGTGTATGTATATATATATATATATATATATATATATATATATATATATATATATATATATATATATATATATATATATATTCATTCATTCATTCATCTTCTACCGCTTATCCGAACTACCTCGGGTCACGGGGAGCCTGTGCCTATCTCAGGCGTCATCGGGCATCAAGGCAGGATACACCCTGGCTGGAGTGCCAACCCATCGCAGGGCACACACACTGAACAATTCACTAAAACATTTTTATTGGTCTTATGAAGTATTACAATTTTTTGAGATGGTGGGTTTTTGTGTATATATATATATATATATATATATATATATATATATATATATATATATATATATATATTGTGTGCCTGAATTTCAGGATATCGGTGACAGCTGCTCAAGTCTGTGAATAAGAGCTGATTAGGCCAGTGTGTGTGTGTGTGTGTGTGTGTGTGTGTGTTTGTGTAAGAGTGTAATATTTCATTTTGTAGTGCCTCACTGTGGTTCTGATCCCTGATTAGAATCTAATTACCCAGTTTAGACTGTAAGTGGTCTTTGGTGATGGAAAGAACCCAGTTTGGATTAGTGTGTGTATGGATGAATGAAAATGTGTTTTTTTGTGAATCCTTTCTGTTAGTTGTAGGTTGTGTTGGTATGTGTGTTCTGGTTCTCAAGTGACTGTGCTAATTCAGACTAAAAAGATGCTTTGGGATGTCACCTTCACTTTCGTACTTCTTTTGGTGCTTACAAGGTTGAGTTAATAAGTATGATGTGTGTGTGTGTGTGTGTATGTGTGTGTGTGTGAGAGAGAAGAGAGAGAGAGAGAGAGAGAGAGAGAGAGAGAGAGAGAGAGAGAGAGAATGAAAAGTTATAGTCCATGATCTAACTGGTGATTATTATGCAACAGCTGTGGATGATATGGATCACAGATAATGGGAGGATTATGAGAAGAAACTGACATATCATCTCTAAGAATAGCTTCTGTTAATTGGGACTAAATCAAGGACACTCATTGGGGACTCTGACATTTCTATTAAATTAAGGCCATTAGAGAACTGACTGGAATTACTGAGCATTACTAGCATGGTGATGATGGTGTTGCCTTTGTGTACATTTTCTCTCAACTGTCTGCTTTTTATAATACCCCTGCTTATACAGCAAATGGTAGAGGTTAGTATTTTTTGTATACATCATTTTGGATGGACGGATGGAAGGAAGGAACAAAGGGAAAGAAAGAAAGAAAGAAAGAAAGAAAGAGTATATGTAAAAAAATAAAAAATAAAATAAAATCCTATTTGAACAGAAACAAACAGCGGCATAAAACTTACTATATTTATTGTCATGTAATTCTGTGAGGTTTTATCTTGTCACTTTAAATGCATACATATTTTACTGCACATCATGTCGGAAATTATATGACTAAAACAGGACCAAAAAACACTACTGGAAAAAATATTATGGAAAAACGAATAAAAGCACTACAAAATAAGGAACTAGTGAATTAAATGCATTAGAACGCATTTAATCTAATGTGTGTATCAGTGTGTGTAAATGTTTTTTGTCTGTCCAAATTAGCAAATTGTTGTATGGCTAGATGTGTGAACATTGTGATTGAAATAGAATCAAAAAGGACTTTCACTATGCAGAGACCAAACATTCTTCCCTGGAAAATAAAATCACAGTTTAAGTTGCATAAAAGTATTAAGTATTAATGTCTCTGGATTATTTCTACTAGTCTAATTAAAATATACAGAGTCTAATGTGTCGGATAAGCGGTAGAAAATAAAATGAGAGTCTAATGTGTAATTTTCCCACAAATTATGACTTATTACTCTCTCAACTTAGAAATGTTCACAGTGTGTTAATGTACACTCTGTAGATTTCAAATCTGATCTCTTGTCATGTGCTGATCTTCACGAAACTAAGGGGAGATGAGGATATGTGCATAAATTGGCCAGTAGCCTGCCCTATGTAAAATATGGACATAGCCACGCCCAGATGTTTGGTAACTTGCACCTTATTGAACCCAGATGATAATATTGACCAGGTACTGTAGCTTTCAACATTCTACTGCACTCTGCCTTCATGCACACTGCAGGGCAGGGTTTTGGCAGGTGAACCGGTGCTGGCTTTTAGTCAGTGCATCTTCGAAATCATTCTGCCATTGTTCAGTAAACTAAAAAAAGTGTCTCATTACTGCCATCCGGAACAGCATGCCATTATTTAACCAAAATAGGGAAATTCCCATACAGGTCATTTTCCGGTGTAGCCATTTAGAATTATTTAGCGCTGCAAAATGGTTACTATTTAAAAATAATAATAATAATAAGTTGTAGCCTTTGCAGACGTTGGGAGCATCTAATCCTAGTTCGGAATAAAATCTAAAATATTCCATTCCATGCAGCATATGCTGCGAATACGCCAAAAAGTCCTGATTAATGCAGTGCTAAATCCTAATAATAGTGGCATACTATTTTGATATTCTGTGTGGTTGGGGATCCGCGCGAAGCTTTCCGGTACTTCCTCGTGTAGCGGGAGGATAAAGCAGTGACGTCGGCGGACTGATTCGGTGTCAACAGCGCCGCAAAGGCGAAGAATCTCCGGCCGAGCTGGACAGGCAGATACGACGCGAAACACACACAGACAGGGAGAGCGTGAATTGTACATTTATTTGAAGCAGTCAGTCTCATAACGTATGCTTGGGGAAACCATGCTTTAACGCTGAGAAAGAGATTAGGCTGACGATCACTCTGCAGCAGCGCAGTGCCTGGGCTTCACGTGACAGTGCGAGACTTTTAACGTCACCGTCCGTCCCGCGGTTTATGTCTTGGAGCCGCGAGCACGCGCGCCCATGGCCTCGATAAACCGGGACGAGGAGCAGCGATGGGTGCCGACGCACGTGCAGGTGCTGGTGATTCGCGCCCGTGGGCTCCGCGCCAAGGGCAAGCACGGAACGAGCGACGCATACGTCGTGGTGCAGCTCGGCAAGGAGAAGTACTCTACATGCGTGATGGAGAAAAGTACCGAGCCTGAATGGGGCGAGGAATGTTCATTCGAGCTGCAGCCTGGTGTGCTGGACGACAGGGGCCGCGACGGGCACCCGGCGAGTACTTGCGACCTTACCTTCACCGTCATGCACCGCGCGCTCATCGGCCTTGACGTGTTCCTGGGCCAGACCGTGATCGCGCTGGATAAGGCGTTCCGTGAGCGTGTGTGCATGAGAAACGAGTAGGTTCATCGCCTTTAGGTTGGCTGTTTGCTTATTTGCTTGTTGACTTAAGTGGTGACAGTAGTTTTGTGGTCCTGCATATAAAAATCGCAGTAGGCTTCTGTGATATTGGTAAAGGTGATGGACATTTATTGCCGGTGCCTTTGCCTAGTTTTCAGTTTATGTGAGAAGCCCGTACCAGTTTAGAGAGAGAGAGAGAGAGAGAGAGAGAGAGAGAGAGAGTGCTGCAATCCACTCCGCAGTCACGCCCTCCTTCATACAGCTCTGAGGGAGGTTTGTGAAGGAGGCCTCAGGACAAACACTGATACCATCTGAGCAGCAGCGTGGTGAAGTCTACTGTATATAGTGCCTTTATTCTTCATGTGCTCTCCAGAGAACGTGTTAGTCTCAAGGTCACAGCATAAATAGAGTAACCTCTTACAGATGCTTTCCGGTTTCTAATGTGGAAATGATGAGCCTCCTATTCTGAGAAAAACCATGTTCTTCACTGCCAGCTTTTGCATTCTATAAATGTCGGCTTACTTTAGGCTTGAACATGGGGTCCTCATCAGTGATGTAGTTTGAAATGGAAATGATGATTAGAAGTTACCAATGAGTTTGGACAAGTCTGAAAGGGTTTGACTATGCCTCTGGTGACATATGGTCATGTGAGGACTTTTCTATAAACAGGTCACTCACAAATGTATCATGCAGAGGTCTAATGCTAAAGAAACTGAGGTTTTTAATCTGGTTTTTTTTTTTTTTAAAGGTAATTCCAGTTTCTAGAATATTGCTTGTTAATCTACTATACCTTGTAGTGTTGACCTCTGCCAGAGGCTCTAGTATAGGAGCTTGAAAAAATGCTGTTTGGTATAAAATAACCTGGTAGAAGATACTTTTTGTTATACTCGACTACTAATCTAACATTCCTGTTTTAACTAATGATGGTATTAGTGTGTATGAGCAGTTAATGAATAGAACTGGGTGTGTTTGATGTTCAGGAATGGGGCTGGGCTCTGCTGAAATACATATAATAATAATACATTGCAAGGTTGTATTTGTAGCATGCTAGATTTTAATCTGTGTTGGTTTTACAGTCAAGTATAGGCCAATATATTTGACCTTAATATTATACCATTCTGTTGGGAAGAAGAGCTATGTTGTTATTCTCCAGTAGGAAAAAGGGTACTGAAATTTGATTTACAGTTCAGATAGCCTGTGTTATGTCATGTCATGTTAACTGTATGAAAATTCATCTACAGTTTACTCAGTTATTTATTTTGAACATTGACAATCTTCAACTTTTAAAGAAGTTGAAGATGTACCATTTAATGTCATTTGAAAACATTTAACAACATAGTGGTTTCAAATACATTAAAACATATGGTATGGGTTATAAAGAAAAAATATAACCAGGATGTAACTAATGTTGTAATATGTAATGCTGTCATTTGATATTAGCTAGATATATTCACTGAAGACTACTATAGCAGAACGTTTATAGGTCTTAGAGTAGGTAAAACAAGAGAAATACTGTTTATTTATACTTGTTTTGTTAGATTCTATGAGTGTATAAAACGGCTAAATGTTTGCTCCTCCTCTGGCTGACCACTTTGAGGCTTTAGCTCTGTTCAACGTTAGAAATTCAAGATGCATTTGGACATCTCTAGAAAACGTGTATAACTGCAAAATGGGGAAAAAAATAAGACCACTGTCAATTAAAATTTCCCTCTAATGACGAAGCCTTTGTAGTAAATTTATTCTTTCCCAAATGTCAGACAGAAACCTAATAATAAATTTTTTTGCCAGTTGAAACACAAGTTAGACCCTTCAACCTTGTCTCTTGGCCACAATCTAATACGTTTATTGTCTATATTAGTGACATCTTCACATTTATGCAATGAATAATATCATGCAGATACAGGTTAAGAGCTTCTGTTTATGTTCATGTCAGACATCAGAATTGGGGAAATATTAGATCTGTGATTTTAACCGTGGTATTGATGTTAATACTAGATGGGCTGGTCTGAGTGAACGTCAGTTCTGTGGGTGAAACACTTCATTTTATCAGGTCAGAAGAGTATGTCCAGATTGGTTGGAGCTGCCTGGTAGGATATAGTACCTCAACTAATTACTCTTTACAAGTGATCCCTCTAATCATTCATGTTTACCAACAACCATGCAATGGTCAAAGTCACTGAGATATTTTGCCCATTTACCCATTCTGATGTTTGATGTGAACATTAACTGAACTATTGACTCAATGCATGCACTGCACTACTGTCACATGCCACAGGATAACTGCACAAATGTATACTTGTACCTTTTGCTTATTATGGGTAGTATGGAGGATACAGTGAACAGTGACAGGCCTAATTTATTTGTAAGTCTTTTGTACAATTTGGTAGTCCTTGATTGCTTAGCTTCTGGCCAAATGTCAGAGAGACACTTTGCTTTGAATAAAATAAGAACTTCCCTTTGTAATGTGCTTGGTGTCCTGCTTGGTTGTGCTTTGTTTGTGAATACATCTACAGTATAGGCACTAATGAGGGTGATTCTTGAGTTAACCGTGTCTTACCACATCCTTTGCATGTTTAGGAAGTAGGAAATCAACTTTGTTGGTGACAAGTCACTGAGAAAAATAAGTTCATGTACAAAGGTTTGTTTCTGTTTTTTTCAGTATGTCAATCATCTAAATATGACTTTGTGTGACACACCCTTGGTAATTGGGTCAGTTCTGTGTTGTGTTGGTGTTTTTTCTGGGTGTGTAGGTAAGATATGTTGGTTTGCTGTCGATTGTGTGCTTGTGAGAGTGCAGCATTGCATCTTAAAATAGTGTGCAGTATACTGCTACTGCTGTGTCATGGTTTAAATATGATATTTAATTTTTTTTAAAAATAAACACTCATTTGTTTTAAAGCCATTATTTACCCAATTTCCTGTGCTGCCAACTGTGGTCTAGCTTCATTTTATTAAAATAAATGTCTAACAAACTTGGGTGGAGCATGATGGCTGATGTTTGAAGAGGAATTTGGCACAATTAGAAGTGTTGTGCAAAAAAAATAGTTTCTAGTTCAAATTGATTATGGATGTAGATGATCTTGAAGCCATGGAATACTTCAGAGCCAGGAATATACACTAACAAATCGACAAGCCTTCCTAGCAAAATGAAATTGTCTGAAGATCTGTTCTGCTTCCAGCATTAAAGTCCACTCTTCAGATGTGAAAGAAGTTTAAGATACACATATACACACACACACAAACAACACACACACGTGCTAAGCAGGTGTACATTCTCTAAGAAAGTAACACTACCTACTCTTGAAAGCTTGTTAAATATTATTTTTTATTTTTTTTTGCATTTTCTTTCAAAGTCCCAGCAGCCCCTTTATTTGTATATTTGTGTATATATATATATATATATATATATATATATATATATATATATATATATATATATATATATATATATATATATATATATATATATAAATAAAATTAGACATGCTTCTGTGAGCAGAAAGAGAAACGTGTAGCATTTTCTTGAAGTGTAGTCATCTCTAAGCTTACTACATTATGAAAGTAATGCTAAATGTGTGCGTAAGTGTATTGCACAGTTGAGCAGATCAATACTGCTGATAAGCATTTTGATGCTGATTGTCAACACTTTTGCATGTGTTCATAGCTGCATCTAGCTGAAGGCAAGATAGAAACACTAGGAAGCCATATTGCATGTGCTGTACAGATAAGTGTACAGTAAACATTCAAATGACAAACTCACAAACTCTGCAGTTCTACAAAGAAGTGTAAAGCACCATTTTGTTTAACCAAGTGTGATCCACTTTTGTAAAAAAGCAGATTGTAGCTATAAGTAAGTGCAATGCCACATATATTTTTGCCTCTGTTATTAAAAATGGGGTCATGCATAGCTTGATCAACGTGTAAAAACCTTGTCTGTTATAATACTAGAAAATGAAACTGTAGAAAATAGGTTCAGAAATTGAACAGTCTTTTTAACTATGAACATAATGGCAGTTACTTCACCTTAGATTTAAGTAGTAATAATATTAAATTGACTGAATTGATTCAAATGATATTGTGATTTATTTATTTATTTTTGTTAGATTTGAAGGACGTCTAAAAACCTTTGTGAACTTGCTATAGAACAAAATCTAGAATTCTCCTTTTTTCTAGAAGAATCTCAATGTTTCTGGAAAGCATATAATGTTAGATTTCTAATGTTAGATTTGGTTGTGTGCGTGTGTGTTTCTTACTTTACAATCTAAGGGAGTTTTTCCTTGCCACTGCTGCCTGAGTCACCTCAGACTTGCTCATTGGGGATAAATACAAACACATTTAAATATATCTAATATTAATCTTGAATTTTAATTTTAATCTATTAATCTTTATATTATTCTTTACAATAACCTTTTATGTTTGTTCTGTAAAGCTGCTTTGAGGCAATGTCAATTGTAAAAATCGCTATACAAATAAATTTGAATTGAAGTGAATTGAATTTCTGTTACCAGTTTTAGTACAACATATAAACATATTTGATAAAGAAAGGGACCAAAACTTTAGTTTGTCCTACTGAACTGCCTCTTTTTCTGTCCCAGATGGTACAAGCTTCATTCTAAAACTGGCAAAAAGGAGAAAGAAAGAGGGGACCTTCAGGTAACGGTGCAGTTTACTCGCCATAACCTGACAGCCAGCATGTATGACCTCTCCATGAAGGACAAACCTCGGTCAGCCTTCATCAGGCTGCGTGAGCGCATGCGTGCACGGAAGCATGGTGGGGATGAAGAGTCCTCCTCAGCCATCGTGCCAGGGGGTTATGGGACATTGGCACGCATACGGGGCCGTCTGCCAAGTGATGGTGGTGGAGAGGAAGACTATGAGGATGATGAAGGAGGAGAGGTAAGACGAAGTAAAATGAGGAGTTACTTCCTTCATGGAAGGTTACGGAAGTCTTCAGACACGCGTTCTAGCACATCTCTAGGTTCTGAGAGCAGTGAGTCATCTTCCAGAGGGGGAAGCCTTAGCCCAACTGCTGGCATCAGTGTAGTGGTTTCGGACCTCTCCAATTCACCCAGCAACAGCAGCAACTTGACTGCAGACAACAGTCCAGGTACACACACACTTTCCTGATTCAGTGTTTATCCATAATCATTATTATGATATTCTGGGTTTAAAACTGGAAATTTAAAGTCATTTCTTACCTACAGACATATGGTGTTTATAAATTTAGAATGACAAATACATGTGCACTTTCTATGTTCTTTAACACCTCTCTCTCTCTCTCTCTCTCTCTCTCTCTCTCTCTCTCTCAGACCACACAGTAGCCCCCTCACCACTAGTCTCCCCTGTTAGACATGGGTTTGATGAGGTATGTGACCATAGCATCCCAGTGCCTCATTCTCTGTCCACTGACAGTGATGCCCCTTTTCTCCTGCCCTCTGTCTGTGTTAATGGAAATCCAGTAGAGACATCTCCTCTTACTCACCAACCCCCCTCACTGGTACTTCAACATCCTAGGCCACAGACAGAGACCCGACAAGAATCACCATACACTCCTTGGACAAGCCCACCAGAGGAAGGCAAACCCACTCAGGCCCAAACAGCCCAGCCCTCGGAAATCAAACCTCAACCCAGTCCTGAGTTCCAGAACAAGCAAACTAAAGTGGAGTCTAAATCCAAGCATGACCTGCAGTTCCCTGCAGTAGGAATGCTGCAGAAGGGCTCTGCACTCTCTTTATCCTTGCAGAACCTCTCTCGCCATAAAGAGGGCCAGCAGGGCGGAGGGCCTATAGAAGGCCGCCGTTGGTCCTTTGATAAACCAGGAGAAGAGGAGAAAGCGGCCATAGCTGCTGCACTGGAGCATGCCGGGTTGATAGCCGATGAGACAGTGGTGGAAACAGGTGTGTCTATAAGCGAGATAGAAGTTCAAGGCAAGAAAAAGCGAAGCTTGTTCTCACATTCACAGCCTGAAAAAAAGGAAACTGGCAAAGCTCAGCCAGCTACAGAGGGAAGACACAGAGGCTGGTTCAGCTCTAAGGACCCATACAGTAAACCAAGGTAAAAAGATGAGTGTTATTGATTCCATTATAAACCTGTTCATGTAAATAAGTTCTCAGTTGTGACACCAATATTTGCACAGTCACTGATAGGACTGTCTCCCAATTAATCACATTTTTAGTCTCTCCCCTGCCTTTTCTCTTTGCTTCTATACATTCTAGTATTATTCTAGTAATATACTTTAGTCCTCAGTGTACTATTTGGCTGTGTCCTCTTTCCTGTCATTAGTTCCCTAAGGATGATTGACAGATTATATGGCTGTGTGCAGTGTAACTATAATTCTTGATCAGTAATATTAAATGTCTCCCCGAGTTGCATAACTAATAATTTGGCGTGGATGGAGAATATACTATATGACAAATTGAATTGTAATGTGAGTACAATTATATATTAAGTGTTATGCTGTTAGTGCCATAAATGTTATGCACTCATGCATTTCGGATGGATGCCAGATAGAATGAGCAGTAATGGCACAGTTTTTTAATATGGTTGCCATGAGTCACCTTTATGACTCAGAGAAAATTATTTTAAAAATAATAGAGTAGCATCATTTACTTTGAAGATAGATATGGATGAATTGTATTCGACCATTTGCTAAACATTTTAACACAGTTAAGAGACAATTGCTTTGTGGCTGTTGAGGAAAATAATAAAGATTTTGGCATACAGTAACTGGTAAATCTACTGTCAACTCCAGAACTATTGGCACCCTATATGGAAATAAGCACCGTTTGTTTTCCTGGAAAATACTTGTGTGTATATATAATGTGATCAGCACCCTTCAATTTATATTTTGCGATGTCTTTCATTGATAGAGCAACAGCACTAAATTTCTTTTGTAAAACGTTTTTTGTAACAATGCTGGAAACACTTCGAGGGATCTTGGTGTACTTCTCCATACATATAATTTCAGTTTTGCAGTTTTCAGTAGGATTCAAAATTGTGAAACAATTGTCGTGTCCCACAACATTGTGAATGTGTGTGTCTGTTTTGGGTCATTGTATTGTTGAAAATGTCATTACAAGCTAGCTATAAACCTGTTGGAAGAGGAACCTAACTATTCATTTTCTTTTATGTTAGTATTATTTTTTTTTTTTAAAAAAGGGAGATTCTTTCTATAAAAGAGGAGATTAATTCTATTAATTAAAAAAGATACATTTTTGTGAAAAGATTTTTTTTCAGAAAGTTGTCAGTTATTCTGGAGTTGATTTATGTATAACTGGTTGAACCCTTTTTTTTAAATTTATTTATTTATTTATTTATTTGTTGTGCATTTTTATATACGCAGGGAAACTAAAAGATGAACCCAGAAATATGTTTAATTTAATTATTTTCCAGTTTGTTGTACCACTTGTCATGTCCATCAGAGAGTTGTAGCTTTACTTACTGGTTAATTTGTGCACACAATGATTATGGACAGCGTTTGTTAGGTTCAGTGAAGACTGCTGCTGATGCTCACAGAACATTCTTATTTTCATGGAAAACTTAAAATAATTGAAGGTGTCCTAATTGTCTGAGTATAATGCATTACAATACTGAATTATTTTATTTACACTGTATAAGACTATATTTAGACTACAGTCCTCTTATCGTTTATATTCATTCTCTCCATGCTGCTTGGCTCTGTTGCTCTCACTCTTTATTTTTATATGGTTGGATGATCATTATTGGGTGCACTAGCTCTGCAATGCTAGCAGTCTGCAGTGCTGCAAGATAAAACAGGTGTGGTATGAGTCAGTTAGTTTTACTCATTGTAAGTACACATACTGTGTAGCTGTGTGTGTGTTTGAAGGGGTGTTTTTTAAATGAAATATTGGTTTTTACTCTGGTCCATAGTGAGCTTAACTGAAAGCATTTCAGTCTGCAGTGTTTCATTTTCAGGTTACTTATTAAAATACAAACATGACTGACTAATCTGCTATGTCATCTAAACTGGTTATAAGTCTTAAGTCTTATGATGAGGTATTTGATCATAAAGCTTTTATAAAACAACCTGGCCTCTCCTATTCTTCATGACCAATAGTGGTTGTGTTTGTTTAACATTTAAATTGGAATGACAAAAACATTTGCATCATTCAGGTACAACAATGTAATGTAAAGCACAGTTGGATTATACTTTAATATATACAGGTCAATTTTGTAAGTTGATTGTCTTTCATCAGGTTTTGGCAATCACAGACAATGTATGTCGCCTAATAGGAGTGGTTTTATTTTATTTTAATGTGTCTCCAGTGCATTACATGTTCAGTTCTTTGTCCTATGTCTATAGTCCTGTTTTGTTTAAATCATGTTTTCACTTGATATTATGTAGTTTTACTAGAGTTACATTTGAAGTATAGCATAACCCCTGAAAATATATTGCCCAAAAAACTCGCAGGTCTCATAAATAGGTAATGCAGGCAATGATGAGAAATCACTTGTATTACTGAAGGTTAAATTGAGAAGACTGGTATTGTCTAATGTGATGACTGTGTGCCTTCCTTCACAGCCAACTGGTTGCTCCTCAGACAGACTCCAGCTCCAGCACAGCCCTTCCCCCTATATCCCTGTCCCCCACTGACTTTTTAGAGGGGATGACTTACAAACACACTAACCCCTTCAATTCCTCCTCATTCATCTCTCCTGCTAACCCTTTCTTTTCACTTCTGAAGCAGAATCCATTTTTCCAGGAGCTGCATACTGTCACTCCTTTAACACCTGCTTTGCCCTTTCTCTGTAGCCCAGCCATCTATCAACCTGAAGTGCCTGCCTCAAGACCTGGACACCCCTCACCTCCTCTACATGTAGTTGAAACTGGAAATGCAAAGGGAGTCCTAGTGGATGGATCATTACAAAATCTTACAAATTCATTTTGCAGAACTGATGCATCGGATGACACTGACAAATGTATCCAATGGGATGATTTCATTGGTGATAGACTGAAGCTAAACTCAAAGATTGGTACTCAGAATGTGAGCATCCTCCCTTCTCCCTACCTGTCTGAACCACCTAATCAAACACAGTGTTGTGAAGGTGACCAAAATAAAGTTCTGGAGTTGACCAATGAAGGTGTAAAGGTGTCCGGTAAAGCTCTTGAAAGTGAATGTAATATAACAACAGACTGCACTTTCATTCTAGATGCACTTCCTCAGTTTGAAGCTGAAGCATATTTTATGCACTGTAGTACTCAGAAAACTGACCTCAATAATTTTGTTCCTCAAGATTCTTCAGAAACTGAATTTGACTCCTCACTGCCTCATAACTCGAGCATAGATTTCTCTGAACTCAATGCCCTAGCATGCCCTTACCAAACACTTTCAAATGGCACATTTAATAAGGACAACGTCAGCACAGCCTCAGTCTGCCAAATAAATATTACACCAAATGCAATGTTGGTGTCATCTGTGGTTCCTAAACCCTCAGCACCCAATTCTGAAATATTAGATTATTTAGACCTGTTTGAAAAGTCTGAACAAGAAATAGTCAAGTGCATTTCCTCCAAGAGGCTGACAGATGATTATACTAAATTGTCTGCAGAAATCCAGAAGACATTGCTGCCTTCCTGTAATTTTGATATTCTGGAAGCATATCCTATTGTAACATCTGAATCTACATGCAAGGGTTGTAATGTCCCAGAATCAAAGTCCTCCCCAAAAGGACAGAGGAACTTCAAATCAGATGGTGGTATTGGAACAGGAGACAGAGAAGTAGAATTGCAAGAGTCTGCCATTAAAGAGGGAGCATACTTGGATGTCCATCCAGCAGTATATCCATTAGAGTTGTCCATTCCCTTTGGACCTAGTGACTTTGTGTCACAAGGAACACTGTCAATGGAGAAAGATAATTCAAGTAATCCAGGATGTGAATCATTAGACAGAAGTTTCGTAGGGGAAGGTTTTGATGGAGGTTCTTCTATGGACTCATGCTGTATGTCACTTACAAAGCAGAAAGTCAGTGATTCACCACCTAATATATCTACATATGAGGCAGATGCACCAAAGGATAGCAGAATGACAGTATCTTCAGCAGTGTCTCCTAAGTACGTTCTCTCTCATAGCCTGTATGAAAGTGTAGATTCTGAGCAGTACCTCACCTGTATGTCACAGAACACAGAATCTCCTGTGGCCAATTTTCAAGAAACCAAGCCAAAATCTCATTCGTCCCAGGAAGTTCTCTCAGCAAATGACCAATCTCAAAGATCCCTGTCAGTACTGCAGCAACCCCCAGCTGAGATTATTCAAGAAGCTTTGCCAAGGAATGGAGATATTTCTCAATATGGTCTTTCAAATCCACCAGCATCTCTTTCATTTTTGCCAAAATCTGTCTCCTCACAGAATACTTTTAAAAAAGAAAGTGACATTACAAAAGAGGCATTAACAGGTACAGTTACAAATGAATCAATACAAAAATGTGATCCCTTAATGGACACAAAAATGAACAATGATTTGCTACATGAGAGAAGTCCAGATATCTTTCAGATGATGACAACAAGGGCAGGGGAATTTCTTTTAAAGTTAGACCCATATACATTTATGGATAATGATAATTGCTTTACTGAGCCTCTGCAGTCCAATCATGTGCAATGTGATGGTATTCTAGAGGACCCGGAGATTATCACAGATTTTTGTCAGTCTGCTAAGAATATGCGTGCCTCTGATTTTGTATCTGAACCAACCTCTGGCATTACTCAGGACTTGGTTATGACAGATTTGCTCCTGGATAACATGTTTGTGGCCCAGCATGCTGTGACACGTTCTGTTGGCATGAGCCCTGTCACACACCCTCTGCCTATGGAGACTTGCACAAACGTGGAATTGTACCCGCATTCTATTAAAGCATCACAAATAAGTAAAAATAAACAAACGGCAACTACTGCAGCTTCTGTTCCGCAAGTGGGACACTTGGACAGTGCTATACACTGGCCTAATATTCAACCACCTCTCTCTGAGCCCTCAATTATGGATCAGCTGACTTCAGGGAGTGATCTCTTGATGAGCTCCCCCTTATCTTTGCTTAACCTTTCACCACTAGCCTCATCTACACCACATGTAGCAGTAGGAATTACCAGTCTGCCACTGTCCCCCTTTCCTATGACATCTGCTCCAGCAAAAACATTGCTGCATACTACACTGGCTACTACTACTCTTTCCCCTGCATTTACTGCATCGTGTGATAGTTTTCCTCAGGAAGAACATCAGGTAACCTGTCATCTCAGCAGGTGAGGTCAAAAGGGTGGTCTTTGAGATGAAATCAACTTGGATGGGGATGAACGAGTAATGCAGTCTCTCCACAGATTATGTGGTCCATGTGTTTTGCATATATCAGAAATTATTAAAGAAATAATTAAAATTAGACAAAATGTTCAGATATGCATGAAATGTTAGACAAAATTAGACAAAATGTTTAGATATGCTGCACTACTCAAACATCCCAGATTGTCATTAAGTAGATTGGTTTAGAGTGTGAGGGTGCACTTGAATCTCAATCTTTTTCTGGTGTCTTTCTCATGCTTTCTGTCTGATCTTTGCTTTCAATTTTTTTACATTAATGTATAAGACTCTAAAATGTATGGTATCATGTGGTGTTTGTATTTGTTGTTGTGTATTTAACAATAATTGTGCATTCACTCTGTTCTTCCCTTCTTGGTGTGTAAACTCCTTTACCTTCCAATTTAGTAATTAATCTTTGCTGTTTGCATGCGTTGTGATATTTCTAAAATGAAAATACACTTTCGTTCTCTTTTGGTTTCGAAGGTGGTGGGTGGTGGGTGTCTCTTTTCCTGGACCAGGGGACTATGTGTATGCTTTGTGCAACATATTGTTTTTATTTCAGAGATAGATATTTAAATCTACAGCCATCAATGTGTGGTTTTGATTGTCTTCCATTACTGTCTGTGAATATTTATATATCTTGTTTCTCCCATCATTGGCTGCTTTAGTCCACATCCAGTGAAGCCTTTGACACCTCCAGATGAGAAGAGGTCAGAAGGGTGGTCTATGTTTGAGAAGATCAAGTCCACCATTCATTCAGGACGAGGTCACCAAGGAGACCAGGAACATGAAAAGAAGGTATGATTTGTTTAGTCATTTAATGTTTTTATTACTGTCAAACAAAATGTGTTTGGACAAGATGAAACTACCGTTTTACTACCTTACACTTGTAAGTTAAGTGAGCTAACCTCATGTAGAACTACTAAGAAACATTGAGTCTTTCCTTTCAGAAATGGTTTTGGGTATATGCCATTTTAGAAAGCCAACTATGCAAACCATTGAAAAAAAGAAAGGAAAAAAAAAAAGCATAGCAGCCAAGCTTCACTAACTTGACTATACTACAAACATCACTTGAAAATAATCACTAATGTGTCTTTTCAACAATTTCTCAGCTCTTGGTGGAGGGTGGAGGCTCCTACTACCATCTAAACCACAGTGAGCTGGTGTCGCTCCTTCTACAGAGGGATGGTGAGCTCCAACACGAAAGAGAGGAGTATGAGCACCGTGGCTTGTTGCTAGAGAAGCGGGAGGTGGAGATAAAGAAGATGAAAGTTTTAATCCGAGATCTAGAAGATTACATTGACACTTTGCTAGTTCGCATTATGGAACAAACTCCTGCACTGTTGCAAGTTCGTTCCAAAATGAAATGACCATATAGTGAATCAGCAAACATTTCACTGTCACTTCACAAATCTTCCACAACCCCTGGGCAGAAGTTGCAACCCTGCACTGCTACAATGTAAATGTAGATTGAAGCATTACTGAACAGGCACAGAAATGATATATTTGGCATTCTTTGCTGTCTCAAATACAGTGTCTACCAATTTGCACCCATCCCCTTGCCTTCCTGACTCCCACAATTGTTATTGTTATAAGAAATTCTGAGAAATTTTACTTAGTTGATGCTCACTTCCTCTAAACAGATGTATAAGAGATGTGCATCTGTCCAGCTAGTTACCAAAGCTGCCTGTCAGTCAAAGGAAAGTGTGGTCTGGTTTTTGAAATCTTGGGTGTAGAATCTTTGCTGCTTGAAATAATGTTATTCAAATGTTCAATTTTATTCTTCCTTTCTCCTCACGTTAATGGGACCTATGCCATTTAATCTCATAATACTATGCTGCTTAACCCGGCCGATTCTATAGATGTTGCGTTGGGGGGATATATAACTGCAAAAAAAAAAAAAAAAGCAGAATTGGTCAGTTCACATCAGCTTGTGCCTCATGTCATGTCTTCCGCACTTTAAGCATAAGAGTAGAGGCACACACTGAAATAGTGGTTCCCCAGCCCGTCTTTGCCAACCAGTCCCACTCCCATCCTGCTCGAGCTAACATGCACACATTGCTGCCAGTGCTTTCAGGTGTAATGAACAGGATATATACTGTTACTGCTTATATGCCACTCTGGTGAAATGCCAAATGCTGCCTTATCATATGTCTCTGTTCTGTTATTGTTGAAACCATCACTTTTCAGCTCTACATTTTATCTTGAAGTGGGACTGTAAGGGACTGTGGGTTCATACCTGGTTACCAACAGACTGTTAAATCAGGTAATGTCATAGGCTATTACTGCCTAAAGTGTTGAGCGATGAACAAACAGTACTGTCACAAGGAGGTGGATGGTTATGGAATACCAAATGCCAAAGGTTGCTGTAATTCAGTGTCACAGTATTCCCAGTGCAACCATGGCTCCAGTCTGTGTCGATGTGCCTGCATTGTTACTCTGATGTTGCCACTATCAGTGTTTTTTGCAGTGTAGTACCCTCTGTAGTTGTGTGGTAGCGGCCTGTGTAACAGCACTTTCAAACCACACATCCACTTAATAAAACGGTTCTTCCTCAAAAGCATAAGTACTGAGCAAACACAAATAACACGTACATTTACACTGCACTAGCTCATTCTCTGAACCTAAGATATTTACAGTATTCCTGTGCTTACTGTAATTCTTATAGTCCAGCTAAGCTAGAAAATCAGAGATCAATATATTACATGTAACTTGTCAAAAACAATTAGAAGCACTTAAGGTTTCACATGTTTTGCCTCTTACTGAATTATGATCTCTAGGTCCTAGGTTGTGATTGGGTATAAATGTATAAATGGAGTGACTTGGACTGTGTCGTTTGAATTGACTCATGGAATATTAATGTCAGTCAGAGACTAAAGTTTACAATTCTTAATAAACCTGTTGTTTTATCTTCATATGGCCTTTTTTAAAGGTTATAATATTTAAGCTTTCTTTTCTTTCTTTTAGTTTACGCTTTCACATAGGTTAGTCTAAACTGTAAAGTTCTGTTATCAAAGTTTTTTCTGTTATACAGTATGTTCACTTTTGGGTCACTTTTACTTTCCTACCTTTTGTTCCATTTTATCAGTTATTAAAGTTATACTTATTATCATTTTTAGGTTTTACTGCCTTTTATTTTTACACCCTGTTTGAGAATATGCTGTTCTATGACTGTGTTTATTTAGAATGTAGGAAGCAATAGTGCAGATTGCTAGAGAACTGTGAAAAGCCAGATGCCACCTGCAGTGCAGTTAGGAAGTACAAGTGCCCTTGACTTAATGATATGTTGAAGAACGTGTCAGTAGAATGAATATGGAAATAATTATTTGTATTGTTAATTTGTTACTCTGAGCTGCATTTCTGTAGCAGAACCTCTGATATATTTGTTTGGAAATAAAAACAATTATTTGTGTTAATTCCATTCCTACACTTTGTTCCTGCAAATCTAAAAGGAAAAAAATCAAAAAACAACCTAAATTACATCATCCTTATTTTCTTTTTATAAAGAAAAAATATCATACTGCATTATTTAATAAATTACTGGTATTTATTGGTTACATGTATACAATGAATACAAAAAGTCTACACACCCCTGTTGAAATTGCAGGTTTTTGTGTTTTGGGGGAAAATAAAAAAGATAAATTGCCAGAAACAGAAACAGTAACATGGTTGCAGTAGTGTGTTTACACCCAGAAATTAATACTTTGTTGACATACCTTTTTGGGTTAGAGTACCAGCATGAGACATCTAGACTTTTTAGAATTTTCTCACTCTTGCTAGCAAAAACATTCTGGAGGCAGCAGATTATAAAGCCATCTCCTGTGCACAGCCCACTTCAGGTTACCCCAAAGAGTTTTAGATTTCAAGGCTGGACTCTGGCTAACTCATTCTAAAACTTTGTTCTTCTATTGGTTAAGTCATTTCTTTGTTAATTTGGATGTGTGCATTGGGGGCATTTTCATGCTAAAAGTTGAAATTCCTTTTCACCTTCAGCTTACAGTAACCGACACCTGACGGATTTGCACTAAAATTGACCGGAATCTGTAGCTATTCATGATTCCCTCTATCTTAATAGACACCCAATTCTGTCATTCCTAAAGCATGATGATGCCACCACCATGCTACACTGTGGGTATGGTGCAATTTTAGTGATGTATTTTGCTTAAACCCCTCTCCTTATCTGTACCGTTCAATAAGTGAGATACCATACAAGCTTTGTGGATCATGGTTTAGTAGTCAGCTTGATGATATCAAGAACAGGAGAAGAAAATCTTAACAGGGAAAACAGGGTTAAATAGAATCATTTAATTGTTGACAAGGTGTTTGATTTATTTTGAAAATGAGATTGATTGTGATTGGCCATTCATCAAACCCCGCCCCAATTCAGATTGTTTTTCAGTTCATTTTTTTGTTGTAACTTTACAATTAGGTGAAAGGTACTGACATGATTCATCTTGTTTTTGTGTTTTTTTTTTTTACAATACAAACCTAGTGGTGTGCAGATGTTTTATATCCATTGTAGATAACTTTTTTCTTCATTTTTTTATTTCATGATTCCATGAATTTATAGAGAGGACAAATCCAGGTGAAGCTCCCGGCTGCTGACTACACAGGGTCTGATCCACAGGGATCAGAAATGTTACATTTTAAAATCAAGTCTTTCCTTGAGGTGCTGTTTTTTGGGATGTCCAGGGGTTGTTTTATGCCTGTCCCTAGATGTTTGCTTGTTTGATTATTGTATTGATAATCGTATTGATGATTGGAAGGGAATATTAAAATCAGCTCTCTGATTTGTCCTTTTGCATCTGTCAATGAAATAAACTCTTTTCACTTTGGGATGGCATTTTGCATGTTTTTGTAAATTTTGTATGGTCAATTAAAGTGCAAATATGTTTTTAAAAGACTAAATAACAACCAAGATTTAAAATATAGTAAAAAATATCTTATAGTGATATATCAGGAGACCCATATAGAATTTAATAGACACCTTAATAAATTATATGTCTACTTTATTGGTATTTTAGCTTATTTGAATATACCAGAATGCTTGCTTAATTCACTTAAGCAAGTGCATCAAATGTATGTGCATCATATTAGGCTAAATTAGAAAAATTTTCCCTTCAGTAAAAGTTATTTTCCAGCT
Source organism: Tachysurus vachellii (assembly GCF_030014155.1). NCBI lineage: Eukaryota > Metazoa > Chordata > Actinopteri > Siluriformes > Bagridae > Tachysurus > Tachysurus vachellii. The sequence goes on along the minus strand of NC_083465.1, from coordinate 12,337,617 downwards.
CTGAACATATTGTATTATAGCAGCTATTGATAAACATTCATAAAGAAAAAAATACTTCTCGATCATTATGGTTCTATTTTAATTGTATATAGAATGTATATAAAAAAAATAGTATAATAGTATATATATATTATATTTACTTGTATATAGAACAAATATAGTCCACGCATATATGTGACCACAAGCATTTGGACCCCCAATCCTATGGGCTTGCTGAGCATTATATTCCTAATCCATGACTATTAATGTGGAGTTTGTCCTTCTTTTCCAGTATAAGAACCCTCACTCTTCTGGGAATGCTTTACACTTGCTTTGAGGAAGACACTATTTAAACTTGAGAAACTGTGTTTTCATGGAGCTCTCTTTGTGCACAATGGCATTCTCAGGCTGTAACAGATTTGGGCCCCTCAGTTACAATGTTGTAATGCTACATAGAAAACATTCTATACAGTTGGGTGCTTCCAGCTTTCTTACAATAAATTGGGGAAGACCCATAGCTCACATATCACGTGATATTCACGTGGCCAAATATTTTGGGTCATACAGCATAATTTACCTACCAACTCCCTACATGTTTATAGGTAATACATTTATACAATAGCGTAGACTATACGTACATTGTGTTTAAAAAGCATATTATTATGATTGTTCGTTTTAAATCTAAACAAGTCGCTTTTGGGAGAGAACAAATAACTACATTACCCAACATGCAAGGAAAAGGAGCCTAGACACTTAAGGGGCGTAGAGAAATGTGTGCTATTTGAGTCTCACTCTGCATTAGGCCAAGTGAACTTCAGCATAAACTTTACTCACTGTCATTACTCGGGGTTTTGGTCCATCATGTGCGAGTCCACACTTTATCCTCAGTTTAGACTTGGCGAGTCTCGGTTTGATCAGGTAAATGTGGGAAAACCCCACTGCATCTCTCTCTCTCTCTCTCTCACACACACACACACACACACCGGTTCGGCTCATTATTTACTTTTGTTACTTTTTCTCAGTGTGCAGCATTTAAAATAAAAATAATGCGCCAGACATACAGGTGTGTTATGCATGCACGGCTATTTGAGTCGCCTGCTTTCATACCGTTGCTTTGTTTTTTTGTTGTTGTTGTTTTTGTTAACTCACACTGATAGAGACCCCTATTGGTGTTAGAGTGTCACTGCACAGACACGCGGTTGTATGTCAAATCAAATAGCAGGACATAAGGTTGGCCGTCACATTTTACAGTCTGGCTGTCATCATTTTTTAATCAAATAACTGGTAATAATCACAGTCATATGTCTGAAAATAGAGAGTCATGTACAGAATGTATACATCATTGGTACAACTATTTTATTAGCATAGACTGAGAACATCATGGGTTTGTCACCTTGCAACTTACATGGAATGAGTAATGTCGTTAAACAAAGATGGGAAATATTATGACAGTAAACAGTCAACCTCATTTTAGTTAATTAAACCCATGAGACCATGATCACTATGTTTAATCTCAATATCTGCTGATAACATGTGATGGCTTTTCCAGAGAAGTGCACTCACATTTCTCATGGAATCAGATGACAACTGTGTGAATCTACAGTCTGCTCTAAAAATATGTCAGCCTATACTTGCTTCTTCATATTTCATTAAGCATATATTTTTTCTCTTCCAGCCCTTGTTGGTACTGTTATGTTCACTCCTTGCTAGCCCATTTATACCAGCTGCCCCAGTAGGATCCCTGTATAAAGAGAATATTTTGCTTAAATACAATGAGCAATAATTACTTTGTGATATTCAAAACTATTTATTTAATGAACAAATTAAAGGCTAAATTCAAGTGAGATTTACATATTTGTGAACAGGATTTAGATGGAAACATTCAGTTTATATGCATACATGTGCATAATAACAAACACAATTCATAAGCTACTAAAACATAACATCAAACACAATACTTTGCACACATGTATGTATTCACACTGTAAACACTGACTGCACACAAGTATTTCCCACTAATAAACCAAATGTTTATCTCAGCATATAATGATTCATATTTCATTGTTGTCTGTTGTTAAACAGATTAGATGGTATGCCTTTCTTTCTGATCTCTGCTGCATTTGAAATAGTATTTGAAAATATAGCAGTAATTATAGCAGCAAATCTCACAGTGCTACCTAACCCCATAAATATTCAAGGCCTGATGTATAAATGATTTATTTTATATTACATTGGCCTACGTTATACATTGAAAATGTTGAGGGAAAAAATCCAAATGATGAAATTTGTATGCTTAATGATAGGCTCCACATAACTATTTAATTTTCCAGTGTGCATGATCAGTTTCAGTGCTCAAATGTTAAAGGATATTCTGAATGCACAGGCAGATGTGCTGTAATTAGCTCCATGCCAAACGAAAGACTGGGAACAGGTGAACATGGCCGTCTATTTTCAGAGATATAGTACAGTAAAATATGGTGTGAAATGCAGAACTTTGCCAAACACACACACTTGCGAAAACTTTAATTGCTTTTATTGCTTATGAGCTAGCAGACAGTTGGTGTAACGAGGAAGCTGCACCTGGTGACAAAAACAACTGGCTAGTCCTGCTGCTGAGACCTGCATGCACCAGCTGCCTCTTAGAACCTACAGACTGAAGCTGGGGCTTTAGAAATCTGTAATATGATCTAATATAAATAAATCTGAAATTAATTAAAACTAATTGAGAATGAATTGCAGAAAAGCATACTTTTAGAAAAAAAAATTCATATTGAAACATCTGCTACAGAAGGTCATTATATTGATCCGTCATTATGTTCCAAGTAAAACGAACCATTCCACACTTTAAGTCTCAAGCAGGAGATAAAGCTGAATGATTGTTTATTGTGTTTTCTGAGTGTCCCAGGGGTCCTTTTATGGGAGGTTAAGACATTTCCTGGATGTGATTGACCCTCGCACACTCTTTGTATCAGAGGTATGTGAGAAATGCTTTTGCGTTCAGGGTATAAAAAGAAAAGGTGGGTGTGCCTGAATAGAGCTTGAAAAGTGAATGGAGAAAAAAGGACCAACTCATTGACTCAATGACCGTGTAGGAGTGTGTGTTATCAGTAGGCAGTTTGTTAAGAATTAAATCAAGTAATGCAAAATTATGTGTTTGATCTGTGTTGTCTTGTGTTTGTCTCATATTACATATTAATTTGTTATGTGAATATGAAGTATGTTTGGACATGAAGTGAGGGAAAATTGCTTTGTGTCTTAGCATTTGAGTTTTCCCATTTGTGTTTGGTAAACAAATATGACTATGACTAACATTTGCAAAGATTTTTTTTTTTGTTTCAATGGTATATATTTTCTATCTTAGAATCATCTAAATGAATGTGTGAAACTCTTAGAACAATATAAAGATGGCACTCTTCCCACAGGTGTGACAAATGCACAGGTAAGGCTTTTATATATCATATTTCTATGATACACCCACAAAAGAAATAAATGTTATTTAGGTAAGTGCTACCTAGAATGTGATGACTGATTTGCGAATCTGGATTTATGTTTGGTTTGCACTGATACAGTTATCATTGTAGAGCTAAAAGGTCACTGTGAGAGGGGGTGCACCTAGCCTATCTGTCCCATTCACACAATTTATAATTAAAACATGTTTTATTTATTTATTGTATTTTTTTTTTCTTTTGAAAAGGTAATGTTAATTATAGCTTCTCCTTTCCATTTTCTAGCTTTGGGAGGCTCAGAAGGTAAAGCAGGTGAGTTCAAACCACACAATGTCTTAGTGATTTCTGAAATAAGAGAAAATCTTTTCACTCTTTTCAATGACTATATCCTATGAATGTTCTTGAATAAATACTCACTAATGCACACTCGTTTAGTCTTAAGTAGATTAATGAAGGGATCACAAGTTGTGTTAGCCCTTGTGTTTGTCTTCCTTTTACTCAGCTTCTGTTTCTCACTCCCCCTCTGTGCATTCTATGTGGCCATTACACCTGCAGGCTATCTTCCATCCAGACACTGGAGAGAAGATCCCCATGCCCTTTCGCATGTCAGGTGAGGGTGTTAGCATGCCACTAACGTGTGTGAGTGTGTCGGGTGGCTGTTTGCTCCTTGTTACCAGCACAGGAGACCTGGCAGGATGGCAGGCGAGCTGTGTGGACTGAGCGATAGGGAAAGGTCACACTCAGCTGGATTCTGATTAAAGCCTTCGGCTCCCGCTGCCTGGAACTGCTGTTGGGCCTCTCAGAAATAGGAGTGTTTTGGCCTGGTGTTAACACAGCTATTTAAAGAAAGAGAGACAGAGACAGACAGAAGAAGACCTGTTTGCTGGAAAACAGTGATGGCTACTTCAAGAATGAATGCCAAATTCAAAGTATTTTTAGACTAAGCATATGTATTATGTGTCATGTCTATAGCTTATTTTCCCCTTTTATCCTTTTCAGAGCCTTTGATCTCAAATGTTAAGCTTTGCTTTTACTTATTGTGAAGTGGAAGTGGTAGCTTGGGGAATGGGAAGCGGTAGCTCAGTGGATAAGGTGTTGGACTACTGATCCTGGGCCCCTAAGTGAGGCCCTTAAACCTCAATTGCTCTAAAAATGAGATCAGTTTAAGCTATTCTGGATCAGGGCATCTGCCAAAATGCCAGAAATTTATTGAGCATTATTTTTTTGTTCTTAGGTTATATCCCATTTGGTACTCCAGTGGTAAGTTGTATATGTTATTACTAACAATAAAGAGCAAGAGGGTAGCCATACTATAAATCTAGCTTCCTTTGGTTTGTTTAAAGAAGACAGTCAAACTATTTATCACATTGAACACTTATTAAGCTGATCTGTGCTTTAAAACCACTTGTTTCTCATAACTGCTATCCACTCTAATAGGTTGTAGGTCCAATCAGACCTTGGCCTCTACTATTTTCTGGCAGGTACAACCCCTTGCTTTGAACAGTTGAGTATTTGAAGATGAAAATTCTAAATAGTATATTGTTATTCACTCTTTTGTCCTGTTTTGATTCTGTCTGGATCTCTCTCAGTGGCTGAACCAGAGCCATAATGCTTGTGTGAACTACTGCAATCGCAACGCATCTAAGGTGCAGTATAAGCAGTGCAGTCTCCTCCAGGGTGCAGTAGAGATGAACAAGTGGTGTTGCAGTTAGTCCAATTTGAAGAGCACTTCTGGTGGTCTTAATAACATGCCTTGATTTATTGGGAGTCCTGACTTCATAACAGTGATAAATCTGCATATGTAACATGTAACACACTGTAGATACAAGTAAATGAAAGCATTTGTATTAACTAGTTAACTTCAATATTATTTCTTGCTGTTTTTACTGTTATTACTGTTGTTTCAAAACCATTGATTCTGGTTGTAGTCGACAGGAATGTCAAAATTCTTTCAAGGATACCTGGGTGCAGTCAGCAGTGCAGTTACCATTGCCGTGAGTTTGACACCTACATGCAACACAGGATAAAAACCCCAGTTTTCAAGTGCACCACACAAAGTGTTTAGAAGATATTTGATCCTAGATGTCAACTATAAATTGTCAGTCACTCTCTGTGCACCAGCTAAGAGCTCAGATCTCAGCACATGTGTCCTTATGACCACACCCCCATGTGTCCTCTAGAGCCAATTAGCTGCCCTGCTGGGCGGCGGTTTGATGCCCTGGGGCACGACAACCATAACCACGGTGACGACAACTACAAATGGCCCCATGCCTGTGGGAAGTGAAGGGAGGGGTCACTAATTAAAACCCTAGTCCTGACGAGGCCCCTTGCTGGGAAGGGGAGATGGAGGGGAGAAGGGGAGGGCTTTCAGATGGCAGTTAGACGGGCCTGTAACAGGAGCTGCAGGAAATGACCAGAGACTCCCAAAGACAGGCAAGAAGCAACTTTACAAACCTGTCATGACCTGTCACCAAGCCTTGTGGGTCCTTAGGGGACCTGTTGTCCTTGTGCACACGAAAACAAATTTATTAATTTAAGTGTGAGACTTTTCATCTAAAGAGTTCAATTTAAAGACATTTTTTTTGCAAAGTAAAATGGGTTCTTATATCAACACGCACCTATAACCCAGTATAATTTATTTAGACTAATTTTAGTCATTTACGAGGGCAATTTGTGTAATGGTTATCTAGCTGAGTTCTTATATGGTCCTAGTATCACTATTATTCATCCTTTTATTTCAGTAATGACCTCAACAGTGATGATAAAGATGCATCATCAGAACTCTGATGAATATGATCTACTTGGAGCTCTGAAAGCTGTATTTTGCAAAATGGATGTTTGTAATGCTGCCTGCACAGAGACAATCAGAGCCTTAATGAAGAGCTTGCTGCAGTCATTAGGGTTGAGTTTATACTAAAGCTTTAGTTTTGGTTTGGTATTATTATGATTATGTTTAGAGATGAATTTGTGTTATAGCTTACTGGAGTAAACCTACTTTTCATGTGTGTTTGGTATGTATACGTGTGTACTGTATAGGTGGGACTGAATGTTCTGATTCGGAGAGCTGATCATTTCAGTCCAGCAACACGACTTCTGGTCCAAAGATTCATCCCTTTTCCAGCTGTCGGTGGGTGTGTATGTGAGAGAGAAAGATTAATAAATATATTTTTTCTTATATTTTATTCCAAAGGTACCCACCTCCCTGTCTTGCAGCTCTTAAAAATACCTAATGATTAGAAACAAGACATAATTAAATGATTGAATCAGTAGAGCTAAACATTAATTCATTAAGATCATGTGAGTGTTTATGTCATGTCATCTTCTGTCTGAACGCTCATTGCCCTGTGTTTGCAATTGTAATGACACTTGTGTATGCTATCCTTTAACCACCAATACATTAAGCGTTTGTTTATTTTTGTTTATTGGTGTGTTCTATTTTGACTGGTGTCAGAGGGGAATCGCTGGAACGCTATCTCACTGTTCCATTAGCGTTCTGCGGCTCTAACAAGGCCAGAGGGGCTCTGAGAGACAGTCCCAGGATGCCGTGGGGATACTTGGCTGTAATTAAATTGTTTTTGTCCCCTCACCCCTCCCCTTTAATTAAATCAGCCAGTCCCCCCTTACCTTTTGGCTTGGGTAACAGAGCCTCGTTAGCTTTTGGTTGCTGCTATCTAATTGGTTAATTAGGCCTAAAGTGCTCTCTGTGTCAGCAGAGGGATACGCTTCTCCAGGCTGCCATGTCATTGTTGTTCTTGCTGTTGTTTTCTCCCTAGTGTTTATATAAATGGTTATTAAATTCATTTTATTGGACACAATATGGATGATTGGTTTGAAATACTTCTTTAATTTTCATTTTTGCATTTTACCTCCATGATATGACTTTATTGCAATAGACTATCTCAGGTCTGGAGTTTGGTTAATGTGTGAAGACATGCTTCAGATGTTTGTAGGTTTATTTCCTGTTTTATTTTTCTGCATTGTGTATGGTTTTCAGTCATTCTGACACACACAAAACTTAACAGTAGATCTCATTTACTGTTCATGTTCTGTTTGAACTGTTTTGATGCTTTCAAGCTTGTGTATGTGCGTGCTTGTGTATGTGTATATATATATGTGTGTTCATGTGTGCCCATATGTATGGTTAATTGATCTGGTCTGAACCCCTCAGAGGTGAATAGCTATTTACTCAGCCAATTAACTCAGCCCCATAACACCGCGGCGCCAAACACTGATAACTCACAACACAAGGCCTGCAAATTAAAAATGCTTCAGGCTTAAACACACACACACACACACACTGAGTAAATCACTGTCCTCTTTTAATGTTATTGTGATTTGTGTAATGTGTGGAGCTACTTTAAAGTTTTATTTTAATGATTTAGTCTTATTACTTTGTTAATTAAATCTCCAAGAACATCTTTTAACTTTAATTATGGCAGTAAGTTTTGTCTGTGTTTAGTACAGCACTGTTGCTGACAAAGATTTCTTAGTCATATTTTGAATCATTTTATCTGCTTCATTCAGCATTATAAATAGAAGCATATGCACATCTTGGTTCATTTAGGTTTAGAGAACATTTTATTTATCTACAGATCCTGTTCTCACCACTTTTTCTGTCCTTTTATTTCCTCATAGCATGTGCCAATGTGTGTAATGTGTTGCTGATGCGCCACAGTGAGCTGTCTGAAGGCATCAGTGTGCTGGATGAACAGGGAAACATAGTGGCCACTTCTAAGCTGGCAGCGAGACGTGTAAGTGGACAATGAGAGAGTTGCATGTACTACAATTACAACACATACGGTAACATAAATTCACTCAGATGATGCGTTTCACTATTTGTAGAGGTTCTGAAACTTTTTGCAGTCAGAAGTCTATAGTAATTGAATTTAATTACACAGTAATGTTCTAGAATTACATTTTAAAGTAATAATTATTGGGGCCATGAGAGGTTTTTATTGATGGAATGTCCACACACCTATCTGAATTTTTTTTTTTTTTACCCCAAAAAATGCAGCTTTTTTAGATTCAGAGGGTTATTTGTTAATAAGCTTTAGATCAAACCAATTAAATTCAAGTGACTGGTCAAATATTCCTAAAATAATAATGACTACAGAATCTGCAACATGTTTCATTGTTTGGTTGATGGTGATAATTCTGACCCTCAGTGTGTTAAAGAAAATAGAACCTTTTAATTTTCTATATAGCACAGTGTAAAAGTCCGCAGCACATGCAAAGAAAGGTTATGGAGCTAAAATAGCTTTAAAAATTAACAGTATGATAAAATAAACAAAGTCCATATTTGTTGTGTTGACCCTTTGTTTTTAGCAGATTCTGTGACATTTTATAAGGAGAAATTGGCTGGTTATTTTTTTCTGAGCACTGTTAATTTCTTAATTCAATCTGGACACCGTCACTGTCACACTTGCTTTTTTTGCAGGTAAAATTTTTTTTTGCAAGTAAAATCCTTTTTTTTATGGACTTTTTATATCAGAAGTATATGTCTGTAACTCTCACTTGCGTTGTCAAAAAAGTATCTTAATTATAGTTTTGAGTGGTGATTGGATAGGTTTCTGTGCAGGCTGTGTTGGAGACAGCTGTGACCCGCATAGTCTTGCCCATGCCTATCCTGGTGCTGCCCCCCATGCTGATGGCCATGCTGGAGAGGTCAGCATATCTTGTTTATTTTTGTTTTGTTTACTTTCTGTTCAGACTCAGTATAATTGTATAATTACCTACTTGTATCTATTTGTCATATAGAGTAATAATCATTGGTGTTCACAATTCCTGTAGGCATGTAGGCTTTTTCCAACTTTAAGCCTTTCAACTGTAAAATTGTAACTAAAAACATTCAATATAAAAAATGCAACTAAGTTTTCTCCTCTTATTGTTTTTAAACAAATATAAGATTAAAAAACCCATTTCAAGCGTTTCAACTTTCTTTAGAAATCGCTTAATGGTTTTATGTGTTAATAATGTCTGAATAATGTCATAATATAAAAAAGAAGTTATTTTATTTCTCTTGATAAGATTAATTTTGCAGTATTGTATTTGTCTCTTCCTCTAGAACCTGTAATAGTTGTCTTTGGGAGAGTTTGATAGGCTTGAAATATTGTACCTACTCATCAGTTTTCCTAACTTAACTCACACAGGTGTGTGTGTTAGCAAACGGTGAGTTAATCTGTGCAATGCTGCCAGTCAGCTCTCCCTCACTTACTTTCAATAGAGCGAGAACATGAGAGGAGAAGGGTCAGTGTAATGTAGGGTTTGAAAGAGAAGTGTGTTTGATGGATTAGCGTGCTGAGAGATGTGAGTGTAACGTGCATGTTGGTTGAACCTATAACATAGATGTCTACCTGCAGGTTCTTATTGCACTTCTATTCACTGAGTGTTCATGCTCTCCTTTTCTCTCGGCCTTTCTTAGACCAAATTAAGAGGGATTGATGACCATGATAAAATATCTTAAGCAGCTGATGGACATCATAAAAATCTTTAACATACTTCTTTCATTACGATGTTGCTTAGTTTCTTCCCCTTCTCTTTCCCCTATTATACACTCATGTACTTTATGCACATGTAGAGTGCCTGGTCGTGTCTGTTGGCCAATTAAAGCTCATCACGCGTATGTGTTGATGAAGTCGTCATTAAGCAGCCGTTGCCTTCATTAAAGCAGGACTGCTATGGAGGACTCCTGCCGAGCACGCTATCCCACAAGCCCCCACGCCGCACTGCGGCCGAGAGTGAGGGCTGGGGGAGGTGTCAGAACAGAGTGATCTCACACCACACAGAGGAAGTGTCATAGAAAGAGGGATTTTAATGATGATTACAGGAATGCCCATGATGCTGAGAGTTTTCATTTTGTTGTGGAATTGTGTGTGTGTGTTAGACTTCCCTTACTGCAGGCGCACCCTCACTTTGTCCTGCCTGTGCACAGCTTGGTGTGTCTCTGTGCATTCGGTCTAGCTCTGCCCCTTGCCATCAGTCTGTTCCCCCAGAATTGCCAGGTAAGAACACCAAACATCCTGTGTATACAAAGCACTACAAAATGTTCATAATACACAAAAACACAGCACATTACACACAACCCAACTGCATAACAACAAATCTCAAACAAATGAATAGCACATTACACCTTACCGCTTAATGCAACAAATAAAACAATAATGCAGCAGCTCAACAGGACTCTACATGACACAACACAAAACAGCTCTTCTGTCTCATTTCCCTCTCCCTCTGTCTTTGTCTCTTGTGAAGAGGGTTATGATTTAAAATGGTCTGTAATAAGCTGTTCATCCATATGGTTACTGAACTGCAGACATATGTGCTGCCAACTTCTTCCATTCCTCTCTCTCTCCCCTCCTCCTCTCCTCTCACTTTCTCGCTCCTTCTTTACACATTTCAGAGGGTTCCAGACGAGTACGTTCCCAAAAATCCGCCACTCCTGTACCCCCACCTTTTCACACCCCATGGCACGTCTGTTTCAGATTCTGCCTCACAAACTCGCACACTCCATGCCATCTGTTTCTGAGCAAAATATTGCACATTTTAGCTTTGCCTTGGACATTTACCAACTCATCTCTTTATTTTTGCTTTTTTTTTTTTTTTTTTTAGCGTCAGTTTTGCCTGCGAAAAATGCCTGTGAAAGATGCTTGAGGCTCTCATGGAAGAGAGATGCAGTTCTCTTAATTCACATTTGATTAAACATTTTAAACATCTTAATGAGTGGATGTTTACGGCTAATGAATGTAATTTTTAGCTAAAAGTTCAGCTCCTTAATATGAATATATATAAAAAGAGGTACACACAGCTGTTAATATTGTAGTACTCTAGGTAATTTAAGATGAGCGTGAGAGGCTTTGAGTTGAACAGGCTAATGATGACCCTGGCCATGTGTACATATTACGTCTTAGTTAAAAGGAATTAGGATTAACTGATTATTAGGCTTGAGTCAGAGATTAGTTCAGATTAACAGATATGTTGTGTCTGCTGAGACACTAAATACAGTGTGTTGCTTCTCTGTATTTTTTTTTACTCTTTCATTCTCTAAGATTCATGTATCTCAGCTTGAGACGGAGATCTTCGCAGCAACTGAATGCAAGATCCTGACCTACAACAAAGGCCTTTAACCAATCAATCATCTTGGAACTAGGCGATAAATGACTCAGGAGACCTTCATGACATGACTTGGGTGTTTGTGGGAGTGGATTTTATATTCATTTGCACTTGAATGACAGGTGCATTCACATGCCTGTGCTAAACACGGGTCTATTTTGCAATCACCTGCACCACTGTATAGTCCAGGGCATTTCTGCCAAATCAGCAAAATGTTAGCATGAGAATGACCAGAATGAGTGCCTTCTTTTTCCTTATTGTTTGTAAAATGCATAAGAATGTTAATTGTTTTCATTCAGTCAACACTTTACCAGTGGCTATTGGATAAAATGTTTTGATTAGAGAGAAAGCCTTCAAAGACAGCTTTGACAATTTAATAAATTCTCTGATTTTTCTTTTTACTTTTCCTGTTTAGTTCATGCTTTTACAGGTATGTCACACGAGTTATAAACGTATACACCAGCTTGGCAACTTAAATAATCAGTACAACACCTGCAGTTTATGACAAACTATACTTATGATAGTGGATAAAGGTGGTAACCTAGTGAACCAGAGTTAATGTATTTAATGGAGACTTAAAGCACTTTTGTAAATCTCTGTGGATAAGGTCATCTGCCTAATGCTGTAAATGTATACTACTAACCAAAATACACCCCAGTGACACTGCTTTGGGCAAGTACTATAAAACTTCACTAATTTTATTTCCATATCAAAAATAACATTGTAACTTAGTGTGAAGTACTCTTCATTGCCTATGTGGAATCGTACTTGTGTCCCCATTGATGCAGAAAATTGCTGCTTATAACATGCTTTGTCATACTGTGTCCTTATTTGTTAATGTCTTGACAAACTGAGCATCTTCAAAGGCTGTAACAGTCCACTAACCTTAAACATGGACATAAAAGTCGCAACAAAATATTTCACCCAATTCTTTTGTGATATGTTTGACATTTGTGTATATATAAAACACATATGTCTTTTGCTTGTCATGTTTTGTCATGGTGGATAGTAGAGTGATGTGGAGTTTTGTCTTATCATTAGAGCTATCTACAGATCTAGAGGGAGGGGCCCTTTGTTTTTCTACCTGGTTGTCATGGCAACATGTCATGGTGGGCCATGGTGATAGAGGGTGGGACATGAAGCTGCATGCTCAGTCATCAACCATATAGAACAGGCATGGCATATTTACACACACAAATCCACACACACATTTATTACGTTAAACCGATCCAAAATTCTTCACCCATTTTATGGGTTGTCATTTCATGATGTAAGCAGAATCACCAAATCAAAATTTGCTTTATCCTTCCATTATTTTAAAATTTTAAGGATGCTTGTCAATACGTTTTATAATTCCTTTCAAACTGATTTAATATAAACTAAAATTCCATTCTTTTGCTATTTTAACATATGGACAGTCTTGCCAGTATGGTATGGCTTGTATATTTATACTTTTGCCATCTGATACTATTTTTTTATCGATCGACAGACAGGGCACCAGAAGTGATGTATTTTCCAAGAATGATATACCGTGTATACATGTCACTCTTGGAAAATATCCACCATTGATTTTTTTTGTATATATAAATATGTACGCAATCAACCACAGTATGACGATGGTAAGAATAAGTTAAAGAAAAAAAAACGACAAAAATTAGATACAATAAAGTATAAATAGAAGATCTAGGGCATAAAGGGCAAACATGGAGGAAATCTGCCAAAAAGAAAATATATCAAAGGTAGTACAGTATATGAATACAGTTGGATTGGGATATGGTACAAATGCATGTAACTTGATTTTATATATATATATGAGAGAGAGAGAGCAAAAAGTGCATGTAATGCAACTGCAATTCCAGCTGAGGTGGTGGTGGGTGTTGTGGCAAAGTCCAGAAAAGGTCCAGGCTCTAGGTGTTCTCCTGGTTGTGGGCCTAAATGTTTTGCCGAAAGAACCTCCTCCTCATTCTCTCTGTATTTGCCTTCCCTGAATGAAACAGAGAAAGAGAGAGACAGTTCATGGAAAATATAATGTACTGTATTTATTTACTTAAATATTTTAATCAAGACTTTTTTCTTGCCATTAATAATCAGAGCACTGTTTTGTGTTTCTGAATGAAATGCCTGAGTAATCCTGAAAATTCTGAATAATCTCGAACCTTGAACGGTGAAATCTCTACATATGGCCAAGTCTGACCCTCCTGGTAGAGTCTGCCGTGATGCCTTCAACCATTTCAAGATCATCTGAAATGCTAGCCATGAAACAGCTCCAAAGCATCAATGATCCAAAGATCCATCATCTTTTACAGCAGGTATAAAGTGCTTTCTCTTGTATACTGTCATCTTTAATCACTAAAGGTGCTGATGATATGCATGACCAAAAGGTTAGCATTTGGTCTCATCTGACCAACACATACAATGCCAAGTGTAGTTCTAATTACACTTGGTGAAGATGTTCTCAAAAGGGCTTCTTCCACGATTCCAAACAGTTTGTTGTCATGAAAGTGGTTTCTATCAGTATATTTATAATGAAATTATTATAATGACAAGAAATAATCTGTGCAATTCTAAAAGTGTAATTGCTGGTTATTTTCCCCTGATCCTCCATGTCTGTGGTATGCTCCTAGGTCTAGTACCAGCTGTTTTTTGGACATGTGAAACATTTATGACCCTATTGTGCTTAATAGCAGTTCTTTACTAGTTTTAATATCCATTACCTGCTTTTTGTGGGCCAACAGACATTTCTTAACATAGTGGTGGTTGAAAATGTCTTAGATTTATGCTATCTGCTATTTATAACTCAGGAATTCCTCAGATTAATAACAAACTGGAAAAAAACAAAGCAATTTGATGCATTTATTTTAGTATTTTTATTATTTGCAAGTGTCAGTGGGTTTGGCATAAATAGTTTAAGAGAAAATACAATTTTTTTAACAAGTAGGTATATTTTATGAAATGTTTAAATGAAATAATTGCATTGTATGCATTGGTTTTGATTTTTTTATTATTATATAGGAATGATCATCTATGTCTTATCTAGGTGAAAGTGAAATAATAATTTGTTAATGGATTTGTTTGAGAATTCTCTCTGTCTCTAGGCTAGGAGCCAAAAATACACACCAGTGTTTTTTTTTCTCCTTTTTCTTCTCAACCCTGAGCCTTTGGATATATAAAAGAAAATGCATGACTGAGTATACTATTTTACTAATAGTGTGTGTGTATGTTACCTTACATTTAACATCCATGTTTCCTTTCTTTCATGTTTGCATATGGTACCAGAGAGTAAGATTTAGGAATGAACGGTATGTGTTGCAGAACGGTGAGCTTTTGAGGATTCAGTATTTGTGTGCACCTGTGTGCAGGATAAGGTAACCTGTAGACTCATAACAAACATACCTCACTAAAGCTCGACTGCAGAATTGGGGTCAAATGCTAAGGTAAAAGGTCATCTGCAGGCTTGTTTAACACAGATTCCTTTCCTGTTTTTGGAACTATTGAAGCATGATAAGAAACACAGCACCAGCAGATGTTATTCTGTAAAAGAAACGGCACTTTAAACTTAAGTGTACTTCATATTGTGTGTGTGTGTGTGTGTGTGTGTGAGAGAGAGAGAGAGAGAGAGAGAGAGGACAACTGTAATGATGAATGAACTGTAATGTAACTGCTCGACTGGTTCCACCATCTCTCAGGGTAAGAGGCAAGTATACTACAAGACTCTTCTCTGTACTGGCACCAAGGTGGTGGAACGAACTTCCCCTAGAGGTCCGGACAGCTGAGTCACTGGCTATTTTCAAGCGGCGGTTGAAGACCTACTTATTCAGGAAACACTTCAACTAGCACTTCTTTCATTATCTTTTGCAACTGTAATTGTAACTTTGAACAAATGTTTTAAACTCATGGTATCTTAAGTATGTAACTTAGTGAGCCAGCATTAATGTATTCAATGTTAGAGATTTAAGCACTTATGTACGTCGCTCTGGATAAGGGCGTCTGCCAAATGCTGTAAATGTAAATGTAAATGTAATGAATAACAAAAAAAGAACTTCAGCAGGGGCATATAGTCAGGGGTTGTTTCTAAAACATATTTATTGTTGTGGTCCCTTACTGGGGGAAAATTATATTTTAAATGTTCTGTATATTAATGTGACATTGGCTAATATTCAGTAGTTTCTGTTTATGAATCACAGAAATATTCAGGAGCTGCCACACTGTAACCTGCATCCAGCAGCCGGCATTACCATGACTGAACAAGAACCGAGCATTCAGAACATCACACACACACACACACACATCAAGCTCCTTACTCTTACACTGAGGGTAGATCATGTCCAAACTGGCCTGTAAAATGATTCCGTGCATCACATTTTGTTTGTTTTGCAGTTACTGTCAACTGCTACCGTAAAACCTTAATAAAAACCAGAAAATATCTAAAGGAACTGAAGTCTCTAGTGAAAATTGAATGAATTGCTCTCTTAAGTAGGGGCCCAATATAATTTTATGATTTAAGTAGGCTAAATCTCTGTAACCATCATTAAAGAACATTCTGTTAAATAGAAAGGTAGTATTTGACATTAGTAGGTTAAATGCACAGGCATGACAGATGTGTCACATTGGAAAATGAAATTATTTTTAGAGGTCTTCTGATGGCAGAAGAGTTGTAGAGAAATAAAGAAAAATCATAGTTTTTACTTTTTTTACATTTACAAAGAGGAAAAAAAAGAAATAATTAAATCCACATGCTGACTGAATCTCTCTCTCTCGCTCTCTCTCTCTCACACACACACACACACACACACAGCAGCAGCAGCAAAAACCAAGTTTAGACTCATACACAGTCATTCCTTAAAACATAAATAAATAGATCTTTTCATGGCCTTTTGTGTGAGTTTAGGCCTGGTACAAATGGGCTCTAGGCATCAGATGTGACATCTATATCCTCAGATCCAGCCTGTTTGGTGGCAATTCTCCACCGGTTGATGTGATGATTACCCTTCTTCTTTTGTGAACTCTCTGGTCCCTCTTCTTCCAGCTTCTGTCGTTTGTACTTAGTCCTGCGGTTCTGAAACCACACCTTCACCTTTTGGAGATTAGAGCACAGGACACAGTGTGAGTGCAACTGTGGATTATCACTAGAACTAAGTTTGAAAATGCTGAATGACAATTGTACGCTATGATATCCTACAGTATGATATAGGTTTTTTTTAAACTATTTTTATTAGAAAGTATAGTATTTGTATACTATTACAATTTAATTTGTAGTTTATAGAACCTAGTCACTACAATCAAGCAAACTGACGTGTAAACAACCTATAATTTACATAATAAAACAATTTCAAAATCCAATTAAATTTAAATTTGAAACAATAAATGTAATGTACTTTCCTTTTTTAATATTTGTTGTGTGTGTTTTTTTTGTGCGTGTGTGTGTTTGTTTTGTGTGTGTTTATTAAACCTTTTTAGAGAGAATGAATAATACAATAGGGGAAATATTATTAATTTTAAAACAAGTATATTTATATATTTATCAAAACCGCCGCAAAGCTGTCTGGAGCTGTTTCCTATTGAGTTCGCGCATAAAGCGCATCGGCCGAAAAGCTAATTATCAAAATGACGTAAATTGCGTAGTTATAAATATGTTCATAATGTTTCAAAGTATTTCAATTATTGCGCATCTAAAAATTGATTAAGCAACTCATCTATGTACAGTTTTCAGGTGTCAAATATATTATTATATTATACACTATCCCTTATTTATAAAATCAGCTGTGATTTAAATCAGCTGTCATTTCAGCCACTTAAAAGAAGTTCTGATATTAGGTGTTTTTGCATAAACCTTGAAGGGTAAAAAAAAATAGAGTTCTTCTACGTATTTGTACAAACTTCGTTGGTCGTTTATTTCCTTATATTCTCCAACCGTATGGGATGTTTTCGAAAGTAATAATGGTGAATTTTCACTGACCAAAATTTCCTATTCTAGACCACAGTAAACTATTTCTTTTTTCATCTGACACATTTTTAAAAACCACAATGAAACTACTAAATATTTGAAAGCATCTGGATATTTTTTAAATGTTACATATTTTTCATATACCGTATATATATATTTCTATTGTGTTTTACCACCACCTCAACCAACACCACCAACAACAACAATACTACTACTACTACTAATAATAATAATAATAATAAGAAGAAGAAGACGACAACTAAGAAGCAGAATGCATTTCCAAAATAACGTTTTTCTTAGCGTTTTCTTGCCTTCCATGTTAAATTGTCTTTTGTCTTTTTTTTTACACAGCATATATTTCTTAGCTATCAGCTGTGTATTGAATGTGTGTGATGAAATCTAAGGGATTAGTATGTACCTGTGTCTCGGACAGGCTGAGACTATTCGCGAGCTGTTTGCGTTCTGCTCCCACCACATAGTGGTTCTTGTCGAAGGCTCGCTCGAGGCGCAGGAGCTGTGAAGGGGAAAAGGCTGTCCGGATCCGCTTGGGCTTCCGCGCGAAAGGCCCGTGAAGCAACAACGAGTCATGTGAGACGTCGTTACCTTAGAATAAAATAAAAAAGTGAAGTAGTCACAAGCAAGAAAGAAAAAAAAGAAGCTGCATTGAGCATAAAAAATGTGGCGTTCAAATGTGTGCGGCACTTAAAATAAGGCAAAGCTTCATTATCCCATGCGGAGAGTGTGTGACATATAACATGTATAATGTATACACATTTCCTCGGTCTTAAATGTGTGTGTATATATGCATACATATATACACACACCCACATTTAGAACCAAGTAAATGGTTTAAAAAATGTATTTTGTGATATTTTTGCATTGTCCAGCTGTTATAATTGTTTATGCATGTAGAATTGTGTTTTTAGAATTATGTCTTTGCATTCTTTAAAATAAATAAATAAATAAAATTATATATATATATATATATATATATATATATATATATATATATATATATATATATATATATATATATATTATTATTTTTTTTTTTTCAAAAGACAATAGTCAAATTTCATAAAATACATGCTTAAACAACTGTGGTACTGTTTTATATATTAATAACAATACCACGTGTATTCGTATTCTTCTTATTATTAGAATTTTATTATTATCATTATTATTATTATTATTATTATTATAATACAACGATTAATCTAAAAGTCAAAAATAAATTACCTCGATGATCTTTTGTCTGATTCACGGATCGACACAACAAACTGATAATTAGAATCCACCAATCACAGCTACCATTTTCATTAGTCTAAACTATGTTTGTCTTAATTGTATCCTATGCATCAAATTAACACTCTTCCAATAAAGATACTCACAAAAAGGATATATCATATAATGGTACATGACGGGAAAATGCAGTAGTGCTAAGTTCTTAATTTAACTAGATTTTTTTTATTTCAACTGCCCTTTATCCAAAATTACATAAGGTTCTCATTAAACGTAAAGGTTGTCATTAAACTTGCCCTAGACTCGTGACCTTGATTGGAATTTGCGGTGTTAATTCCAATTTCTCCGAAACCCGAGTAATATGTTTAGTTTATTTGGCATCTTGTGTGTGTGTGTGTGTGGTGTGTGTGTGTTGTCCTGGGAGTGAGATTCGTGAATAGAGTCATTCAATATAATAATAATAATAATAATAATAATAATAATAATAATAATAATAATAATAATAATAATAATAATAATTTACCAGTTTATTACACGTTTTCTTTTTAAGTAAGTATTATTACATCCCCACGTAGCTCATGGACCTGGGGTCTTAAAAAAACTCTTATGATAGATGGTAATAAAATGAGGCTATATAAATGTCAGTTTAAATGTCATTAACCCGACACAATTGGTCTTGATACTCGACTTTTACCTTGAAACCGATGCCCAAAAAATCGGTTTCGCAAGACCCACGGGTAGAAATTGAGAGGTTCGCGATGTTGCGTGCTGAAGAAGTGCGGGTGCTGGAGGTGCGCGCCGCCGAGCTGGTGCGGGTGCACGCCGATGGGAGCGTGCTGCACAGACTCCGGAAAAACCAGCTCGGGGTTTGGATAAAGCGCGCGACCTGCTGGGCTTGGATAAGCGTTCAGAAAACTGTCTGTGGGGGCTGTGTAGCTTAGCGCGGTGGGGCGGATAGGGTCTTCCCCTGTTAATGGGCTCTCCTTCGCCACCAAAGACTCAATAGTGAAACCGCGCTTCCCTGCTGATGAGAACATAGTCCCTGTCCGTCCTGCCAAAGTCCAGCAGTTGAAGCACGCCTTTATTTCCTTCTCGAGACCTTTGGAGTGACCTCTATCTGAAGGCAGCCGTTCCTCATAGAAACATTGCTAAAGAAAAGCTGGAAAACAACACGAATGATAACTTTAGTAACGCAAACAGCGGTTCAGCGTACATCCATGAATCCAACAGCGTCTGTGCGCTAAGGAAGAAGTGAGGCGAAAGAGACTGCAGATTTGGAATGCAGGGGCGAAACGCAGTGTCACGATTGTCTCATCCTGATTGGACAGATGCTGCTGGCGCTCGGCTTTTATTGGTGGGTGGGCTTTACATTTATTTGGGCCACATAATGAACTATTAGTTTGATAATTCACTTACTGCCTCCAACAGGTTACTTTCTCCGCAGTGAATAATCAAATTCTTCCAGCAAAACGAATAAAAAGGTATTTTATATCACACCTATTTTCTTTGCCTGTCTTTCTTTTCATCATCATCATCATCATCATCATCATCATCATCAATTTTCACAACAGCAACAATAAAAAAAAAAAAAGATAATAATAATAATAATGCCCTGTTAAAAAGACAAAAAAATCTTGTTTTTCCTTTATTTCTTTAGGCTAGGCCTTATTTGTCAAGCTTATGTGCGCGCTTTGGTCATGGTGAAATTTGGAAAGAGTATGGAACAGCTTCCTACAACGTAACATGCCTCTCTTTTCTATATGTCTCGATATTTAAAAAGGATAAAATCCAATTGCCTTAGGAGAATTATCGCCCAGAAAGTCAAATATTATGAGACAACTTATCAATCCTGTAATTTATAGTATAGTCCTCATAAGTAACCATACATGTTGCAGTTCTCGCTCTACCGTATTTGCTTTTCTTTTTGGGTTTTTAATGAAAAACCATGAACCGTCTTATATACAGTAACGTATTAACTCAGAGTTTCCAGAGCTGGACATCGATAAGAATCTGAGAGAAAGCCAGACCCCACCTGTTTCTCCAGCTCACACAGATCATCCATTAAAGCTGTGGGCTACGGGCCGAGTTTGGAGCTTGGATCGCACAAACATGAAAACATATACTATGGACTGAATACGTTTTAGTGGTTTAAGATATGAAAGATATGAAAAGCACACATTAGTCAGTTTGGTACTGAGTTCATGAACTTCTGCTGCGCTATTAATTTCCAGCCCATCTCGCTTTTCCTGAGGGGTCGGTCAACGTGCGTTTCATCTTGTGGTTTTAAAGGTAATGATTAGCCGCTTCATAGGCTCGTTAGCTTCAGTGCACATTAGAAAATCATTAGAGCTGAGCATTAGTCGGCAGAACAACATGTTGAGCGCCTATTTAGAAAGCAAAGAGCCCGTGAACATGCACACTCGGCATTTGCAATGGATCTATTGCCCAGCAAAAAAAAACAAAAAACGTGTCTGAATTCCGATGTATATTTTTTCACAGCAATGTGTCTGTAATTATGATAACTGTAATAAAAATATACAAAGTTAAAACGACAGAAAATATCAATTGGCAATAATATTTGGGCCCGAATTCTGGTCACAAATTCCACATTATCATTTGACGAGTTTATATTTTAGATATGAGCTTAATTGCAGCAACAATAAAGCAAGTAATTAACCAACCAGAAAATAAATAAATAAATAAATAAATACAAATGAAGGTGAAAAACAGCTCTGTCGATTTTCGTTTTGAAGTTTACTGCCACGAGTACACATTGTTTGAGTAGATAATAATTCCATGTTGTTGTACTACTACTACTACTACAGTATATAATAATGTTATTATTATTATTATTATTATTAAGAAGAAGAAGAAGAAGAAGAAGAAGAAGAAGAAGAAGAAGAAGAAGAATAAGAAGAATGTTATATATCTTTTTTATTTTTATTGGCTGCATATTTTTATTTTTTATATTATAAAAAGTCGTGTATCTGCACTGAACACTTACTTTGAATGACATCTACATTTTCAATATCCCTACTGTTTAATCACAACTGTGTCACTATTCAGTAAAAAGCTGTTGCACTTAAAGGAAGGAGAGTCAGAGAGAGAGAGGCAGAGTGAGAGAGAGAGAGAGAGAGAGAGAGAGAGAGTCGCACCTGCCTTAAACCCTATGCACACTAGGTATAGGTCCGCGCTCCACTCACATGCAAAAATTTAATACACATCTATAGTTTATAATTGCTATATACTCTTAAAATATGCCGGGATGGGGGCTGGGTGGGGTATAGATGAAGTAAGAGTAAGTCTCACCCAGTGTTTCTGTCTGCCACTTTTCTCTCTCGTTCCGTAATTAAGAGCTCATGGAATCTGTAATGAATACTAATGGAGCAACCAGCCATCTGCACAAACACAGAATTAAAATCTACCATGCTGAGAGGGAGAGATAGATAGTGAGAGAGAGAAAGAGGGACGGAGAGGCAATGATGGGAGGATGGGTGAGAGATTTAACCTTGCAGCAAACTCAGGCGTGAGTAAATGTTGCTATGTGGAGATTTTACACACTGTACACACACACACACACACACACACGCGCGCGCGCGCGCACACACACACACACACACAGCACTATTTGGACCCCCAGAAAGTGGAAATGGTATGCTTTACAGCTGTTGCTTCAAAATCAATATAACAACAATATGATGAAGACACTTTAGACTCCAGCTCGAAATTTCAGAACGTTAATTAAAATACGCATAAAAATACCAATGTGGCGCCACTGACTTGTTTTAAAATGTGTTGCCAAGGAACGTATGTTACAGACCTGTGCTCACTAACTATCTGACCTCGTGACCCCATGTGGCTTAATGATTACCTGAGATTTAAACGTATTAGTGAAAGCCAAGTTCTCTGAGAACTGCTGAGGTGCAGTGCAGTGGCATGAAACACCTGTGAATCTGTGATCGGTCTTCTCCATGAACTGTGTAGTGCATACCTTCTGCCCACTACTTCCCTCTAGAGGTCGGTTTGTTTATAGCAGCTGGTTGAAAGGAGCTGAAAAGTTCCGTCATAATTATTTCTGTAAATCGCAGTAGATTTCCAGGGTTCCAGAATAATCAGCTGCAGGATTATTAGTTGTAAATTGCTATATTAAACAAAGAGTACCCATATTGATAGGTGTTCAAAATAAAACATTTTACACGTTTTAATAAAACATAAAACAAATTAAATATAAAATGGCGCAAAAAAGGGAACACAAATCACATCGTTTTTCAATGTACGAAATATTCAGGATGGACATCTTTACTTATATATTGTTATATTTATATATATTATATATTTATTGTTATTTTGACAATGATCAGTGGCAACCAAAATCAACAACCCATCGAGGGAAGGATTTGAAATCACACCAAAAATCATTGTAAAAAATACATTTAATTACAGGCTAATCCAACTTGCACAAATTTCATCACAGCAACTCATAATGTAATTTAATCAAGCTGCAATGTTCTAAGCTTTGAGCATAGGTCCCACTAGAGGATATCAGGTCCTTATCCCACCCTTATGCAGTCTGTTTTTGACAGTTGGGTCAGAACCATGCACACCAGTAGCTTGCTGGAGGTCATTTTGTAAGTTACTGGCAGTGCACAAAGGAGCAGATACTTGTCCATGCTGCTGGGTCTACTTGTTGGTCTACTATGACCTCGTCCAGCGCTTCATGTGTAACAGCCTGTCCTCCGTTTTCCCTTCAGGCTCTTGAAACTGTACACCAAACCTCCATGTGCCAACCTGGAGGAGCTGGACTACCTGTGCCATATAATTCGGTTGCAGGTACCGCTGCATGCTAAAGTAGTGTCAAGGACCCTAACAATACACAAAACTAGAAGCAAATCAGTCAGGAGGGATAATAAG
Organism: Tachysurus vachellii; assembly: GCF_030014155.1. Taxonomy (NCBI): domain Eukaryota; kingdom Metazoa; phylum Chordata; class Actinopteri; order Siluriformes; family Bagridae; genus Tachysurus; species Tachysurus vachellii. The sequence continues at coordinate 12,313,986 of NC_083465.1, read as the reverse complement.
AGTGCAGTCTGTGTTCTAATATAAAATTATATTCTCATAATTTTTGAGCAGTGTGTATTTTCCTTTAAACCATATGCAGTTTATCTTTTACTGCCCAATTCAAAGTGAAAATAAACTGTAAAATACAATAATAATAATATTTGAATAACAACAACAACAACAACAACAATAATAATAATAATAATAAATACAATAACTTGATTTGCACATCAGATAATGAATATGACATATCTGATGCATAAACATGAGACAGATAACAACACATGCTGCAGTTTCAGAAATGTACAATGTAACTGATTCTTGAGCTGTCTAGATTCTTACTCTCAACTCATCCTTTGGAACAGCTTAGATTAGAAAAGTTTAGAGCTTACACTTTCCAAGTCAACTTTTTTTTATTCAAATAAATTCAATTCTAAGCATTTAATAATAAACTATTAAATAATTAAGTAAAAAACCTTTGTTTTTTGTTCCTAATGAAATGTCGTATTTTTTGTATTCATTTTTGATCATTTTTTAATCATTCTGTGGTTAATTCCAGCATTACTGATTTGTGGTATGCATTTCTTTTCTCAGATGACTATCAGAATTTTTATTGATGAAAATGGAATGCTGATGTCGGAATGCTGTGAGTGTAAGGGTCTCTTAAGGTGAATGTTTAAAAAACATGAAAAAAATATTGAGGTGAAGAAGATATCATACATATATACAATTCACTTAAGTATTACTGATTTGAGGGTCGTGAGTTTAAAACCCAGGACTGTCAAAAAGTCAGAGAACTGTTCACACGCAGTGTTGGATTTAAATCTGCCTAACTTGTAAATTCCTGGGATAAAAACACCTATCAAAATTTACATTTAAAATAAAGACAGAAATATGTAAACGTAAATACTCGTTTAAAAACAGAGAGCTGCAGTTGCACAAGCAACTACAATTATTCCAAAAGATTTCAATTTAAGAAAGAATTTAGTGGTGCATACCCATGGCTTTACTGACGATGTAAAGTTAATGTTAATTGTAAATGCTCTAGTGCCCCCATGTGGAGCATTTTAGCAAAGAAGAATTTAAAGCCAAGTCTATATTTAAAATTATAGATTGGTGCTGGTGTGTTGTAAGAATAGGGCAAGAGTGTATCTTCACAGGTCAGGTTCACAGGTCACACTTTTGAAGTATAATTATTATTATAATATTTATTATAATAATTATTATTATACATTTCATACATGTAGTGTAATATTTCTTTGTGAACAAATGTGACACTTTTTGACACTTTGCCACTACTAATTAAAAATAAATAAATAATTAACTTAGTTTTAAAACTTACATTTGCTTTTATTGCATGCTGAGCCCTTAAGATAAAATAATTGTGGTATAAGAATAAGAAAGTAAGCACTTTAAGGTGGGCACACTTGGTAAGCCCTTTATGATAAAAGATTAAAGACAATGGTGGTATTGGCTGTGAAACACATGTGGTGTTTTAAAAGTGTTTAACTATTTACAGCAATGATTACATGCATATTGTTGCAATAAAATAAATACTTCTTAATTCACTAGACATGTAATTGTGAGCATTTCGTTCTGTCACATATATCTTATTGTTTGGTTAGCTTTTCAAGTTTTAACAGTAAAATCTCTAACCAGCAGTGTATGTATCTTGGATAGAAGGAAAACTTGAACAGAAATGAGTGCAGAAACATAATGAGATGCTTCCAGAGAGCTGTACTGCATGAGAGCATTTAACATCTTGCCATGCTCTGTGGCAGAAATAAAAATGCTGAGCAGTTGAAATAGTTGATTAGTTCTTCAATAAGAAAAGTAACTATAGTGACATCTGTATTTACATATGTGCGAAAGACATCAGTAAATAGGGACATCAATTATGATTGAAAGCACATTCAATAATTGATGCATTAGAGCAATTTGTTTTTCTGGTGAATGGAAATGTTAGTGCAGGACATAAGCTGACTGACAGCAAGAATAATTCATCCTTCTTAAGTTAGGTACTTAAATTAGCACTTTAATTAAAAAAAAGGTGTGTGTGTGTGTGTGTGTGTGTGTGTGTGATTTTCTTATTATATAACCCAACAGAATTTTTGGACTGTTGGAATTAATTTATGGTTTAGTGAACTAGTATCAGAATGTATTTACTAATAGATTTCAAAGAACTGTAAGCTGTTCTGGATATGGTTGTCTGCCAAATGTCATAAATGGAATCCCCTAAACAGGACAGCAGTGAATTGCATACCATCTCACAGACACACACGCTTGTAGACAATAAACCTAATATTTATAATTTGGGTTTTAGAGGAAACTGAAGACCATGGAGGAAACCCATCCACCCATCCTCACCCACCTTTCTTCTTGGGTTCCTATAGGCTCCACAGAGAAACCACTGAGGGCTCTACATTTGACCGTTATTCTTAGTCTACTTCCTGTAGACTAGGATTTTTGGTCAGCCTAGAATTAATTCAGCCAAACGGAGATAGCATCAGGCTAATTATTTAGCCCTTAACAGGAAATTTTACGGGATTTACACTAGGCTACAGTGCTAATAGCTATTTCTGTTTACAGTTTACCGGGAACACCATGAAACAATAAAACAGCTCGGTGCCTGACAGGCACCATTTACACGGAAGCTGAAAGGAGACAGCTTGATACCTCGTTGTATGGACTTATTATTCATCACAGCAATAAATCGAGGCTGTTGTTGACAGCAAACAGAGAAGAGACAGAAAGCGAGAGTATGCGGTAGGTCTGTTTAACCTGTTTAAAAAAAGGTGTCCGGTGACGCAATCGCACCTCGATTCATTAACAAACTAATTGACAGCATTGTTTCACGTCAACTTTGTGTGCTCAGCTAATCTGTTCTCTTTAGCTAGCTGCTGATTTTCACTCGGCCTGAACGAGCTGGGAAAAAGTCACCAAACAGCTCTACTACTGACATCTGTATGTCAAATGAAGCAGTTTTCCACCTGCGAGAGGGGAGGACACACACACACACACACACACACACACACACACACACACACACACACACACACACACACACACAAATAGATATATATTGTGCAGTGGATACACTATCAACTATTACTTATGTTACTTATGTCATATTCTTATTGGTCTTTCTCTTTTTAAGCTCGATTCGAATCCCCCGACTCTCTCTCTCGCTCTCTCTCTCTCTTCCCCTCCTCATCTTTCTCTTTCTCGCGCTCACCCTTGAACGACTCAATTTCCTGAGTAAAAAAGGCTTTATTGAAAAGTTAGACGGGATGTGGCATTAGCATAAAGTGCTCGTTTAGACCGGGCCTCTCCTTGTGCTCTTTTCAGGCTCCTCAGTGCGCGTTAGAAGTCATTGTGTGTCCCATATGAAACCCTTCACAAAGACACAATGGCCCTCGTCTACTTCAAACGTTAGTAATGAATGCTAATGACCGTCAGATTGAGTGGCAGGGCAGTGCTCTACAAATAAAATGCAAACAGCAAACGTTTCCACTCACCTACGTCGGTTTTAAACGTTTAAAAAGGCAAAACAAATAATAAATAAAAATATCTCATGCTTTTTAAAAGACCATATATGTTTTCACCATTTCATAAGGCATGATTTTGAATAAAGTGGTCTATAGTATGTGTTTTGCTAGCAGTTCCTTAAAAGTCATTAAGTACAGTAAAATAAGAACAACACTGTCCAAGCCAAACATTTCCTTTTGGTTACTAAGGTTAAAGTTAGTGTTACATTTTGGGGTATCTTTGGTTAACTGTAATTGTGTCAATTGAAAGTCACCCGAAAGACAGTTCTGTGTCTGTGTGTGTGTGTGTGTGTGTGTGTGTGTGTGTGTGTGTGAGAAAGAGAGAGAGAGTGAGAGAGAGAGAGAGAGAGAGAGAGAGAGAGAGAGAGAGAGAGAGAGTGAGTGCGCAGGCAAGTGCAAGCAAGCAAGAGACACTGGTAAATCTTTGCACTCCATCTGTTTTCCAGAGTGGCAGAGAAAGCCAAGATCAGTTTTATCTGAGAATTTGTCACATTAAAATATCATGCAGTGATGAAGTGATGAGCCATAGTGCTAATGCTGACTGTAGGGGGTGCAGACTGAAGCACATTGGGGGGAATAGAGAGGAACAACGACTAATTGGACTGGTGAGCTCCACTCCCCTTTCTTGTTGTTCCTGTGGCTTTTCTCAAGCCCCCCTTCCTAAAATCTCTCAGTCTGCTGTGGATTACTAGATCACATCAGAGATGCTTTGTTTATACATAGTCTCGCACACACACAACACCCCAAGAGAGAGAGATGTAAATGGACACAATGAACATGCAGTAGAATATCAGGAGCATATTAATGTCTAATTAATATGTCTTAATTCCTTTTATAGTAGGTTTAACACCACATGCCCCTCATATACTCTTTTATCTATCGATGCTTTACAGAGCTGTTACACGTACCTGCTGAAAAGGGAGATTTAATAAAAAACTGGAGGCTTTTCCTGGCAGTGCCCCCCTAAGTTCCAGGGAAACACAAATTTGTGTTCTTGTAACGCCAATTAGCTGCATTTCCATGTACAGATATTGCATCCTGGACTGTATTTTTTTTTTTTTTGTGATCGACGATTTTTTTTTTTGTGATTCTTAGACACAGGGTTATGCAATAAAATCTACAAAACCAGTTCACTGTGTTTCATTGTATAATGCATGTTAAATTGATCTGTTCCATACTTATTAATGTTCATTTTACATACAAACAACAGACAAATAATATCCTTATATAAGCCTAAATACATTTTTCATACATTGATCCCATCATTTCATATTTAGGGATCCTGTTATCTAAATCAATTCAAAAACCCTCTGAGCACAGATTTATTTTATGAACATAATCCACCTATTTAAATATTAGAAGTTTCATTTAAATGTGTACTTTAATATTGTGTCTATTTATTGGAACATGTTTAGTCCTAAAGTTTCCCAAGTGATATTTCGTAGGCTTTTTGGAGGTTTGGCTTATACCACATTCATGTGTTTGTTCTACTATATAAGAACCCAATAATGTATTAAAATGGCATTATAAGGCTGCCCTGGTACATTTATAGACTCCCCTGGTACATAGAGCCATACTTTGAAAACTAGCGTTTTATGGTGAATCAAAATGCATTATTTTGTGATTTTAGTAAATTTAGTGTAAAAATTTGGATAGATACAAATAAAGGCTGGACTTCTGTCTCTTGATTTCCTCTGAACTGTACACTCTCACAAAAAAAGGTCAAATGTGTAAGGATGAGAGGATAAGAATGTGTAAGGGATCTTTGGTTGCATGCCTGGTTGGAATCCACAATAGACTGTATCCCTATTAGCAAAGAACTAAGTAGAGCCCTTTTTGACACTTTGAAGAACCCTTTAACTAACCCTTTTACCCCCAGTTCACCAAAAGGAAAATTGCTGATTGCTTGATTGCTTATCAATTTGTTTAAAGTATTCTCAGATTTGTTTAATTTATTGTTCTCTACCTGTAATTCACCATTATTCTGATGGTTTAGCATATCTGCAGTCTTGCCTTCAAGGATTAACTGGATTAAGAGAGCAGAAAAGAAACATTGTGACAAGTGTGTTAACTAATAATGGCTGTGTTCTCAGTGAAGGATTACTAAGCCAAACTAATCACTATCGTCAGGCCTATGGCTGCACAAATCCACCATGCTAACGGGCTTTAGCGTGCTTCAGTGTGCTACAGAGAAAACACAAGAGGAGGACAGCACCATGCCTAAAAGGCTCTGTCTCTGAAGTGGAGACACACGTTATTTCACTATAAAATTAATCAATCTGCTTGGTGCCAAAGAGGTGCCAGTTTTTCTTTGAATCCCACAGCTGTAATTTAGATTAGCACTACCTCTGGCTGTCTTTGACAACTCAGTTACCCATGACTTAGTATACAAACGATAGAAACCTAACATGGTTCAGCCTGCATTACTGTCCACATACATCAGTATTCATTCAGCATTCTGTTCTAAAGCTTTCCTTGTAGAGCAGATGTATATTGAGCCAGAGACCATTATGTAGAAAAAATATGAGTTTGTTTCAAGTGTGTTCTTGAGTTTGTGAACAGAATACTATCAGTCACCTCCTGAAAATGTATTCAGTTTTCTAAATGGCTGAAAAAGACAGTGGCCTTACACAAAAATGTTTCTGGCCTTAATTATTGCTTTTATTATAAATAATCATAATGAGATTGGCAACTTATGTGAATTTTTTGACTGTTTTTTTAACATAAGTGAAAATTTGTTAGGTGAGAACATGATTAAAATAAACATTTCCAATAAAAGTTACTAATCTTTTGCATCTCCTAGCTATACCAATTTGATCACTGATCACTTTTCCTAAACTATATTTTTGGATAGTCAAAACTAATTTGATTTCATATGAAAATGTATCATTTTTGTCAAACCTGTTATCCTCCAAAATACCTGCTGTATAAAATTATATATAGATATATCTATGAAGTAAATAATAATCATTTTATTTCTGTAAATGCACTAAGCGTTCATATTATATTATATATAATATAAAAATTACATATTACATATACTTGTATATTTAAACACTTTGATCAAATGAAATATTTTGTGATTTTGAGATGTGATTTGCCCTTTCTGAAATTGTATTTGTTTATCAGGTTATGCAAATATGGCTTTGCCTTCACAAAGCCCCTGACCCATGACGAAATTGTTCATTTGAAAAATATATATTCCTTTATTTCAATAATAAAAACGTGCACAAAGGAAGAAATTGTACTCCAATAAGAGCAATAATACAGAACGGTTTTAAATATATAGCTATCTATTACTTAAATATATTGGATTTTTTTTTTCTTTTTTTATACAAAAAGTAGTACTACAAAAATATGTAGCATTCCACATATGTACAAAAAGCAGTGTTGTAGAGTCACAATAACGCTTGTCAGGCGTGCAGGGAGTCGTCGATATCAACATCAGAGTCCTCTGTGAAATCGTGCTCGTCCTCGTCTCCCTCGTCCTCACGGCCTTGAGATCCGGGGCTTTTCGGCGGAACCGCGAGACCTAGTTTGGCAAGTTTGGCCTGCTGTTGCTCAAGACTCTGCTTTCTCCACTTGATGCGCCTGTTCTGGAACCAAACTTTAACCTGAAAAAGGATTTTTTTTAGTATATTGACGTCTCTGCAGGGTTTATTTGTGTTATGAGTTAAAGACACCGCGGGTTTTGAACTGTTTACCTGCGCCTCGGTGAGCTGGAGTGCAGATGCAAGCAGGAAGCGCTCTGATCCCACCATGTACTGCTGGCGCGCAAACTCCTTTTCCAAGCGAGACAGCTGCTCGTTGGTGAAGCTCGTGCGCATCCGCTTTGATTTCCCCCCTTTGTGCTTGTAGTGCGCGTGAACTCCTGCTTTAGACAGTGTGGCACCTGCAGAATGACAGAACATTTAGTTGTGTGACACAATAAACTTAGTTGAGCAAAGGCAGTAGATTATTATAGAACACCATGCTTACCTTGTGAATAAACAGTCCCCGGGCATGTTGTCTGGTACCCGAAGGGCGGACAGCAGTAGACTGGATAGCTGGATTGTGTGTGCATCATTGCTGGGCTGTGCAGGTAGTGAGGAAGTGGTGGACACATCTGTCCGGCATATAGAAAGAGACCTGGCGGTGATGGCGTAGGATTCAGTGAGCCCTGAAATGGGCTTGTCTTTGTGGTTTCGGTGTTGTCCGGCTTGGCGAGCAGAGCGTCAATGGTGAATGATTTTCCTGAGCTGGGTTTTGCAGCTGTGGACAGACACGCGCTGTTGGCACAGTCTGGGTGGAGATGAACCTGTGGACGCACTGAAAATCCGTAGGGTCCGTGAGGCCGTGTAGGGATCTGCATGGTTTCCTCTTGAGCTTTTTTTTTTTTTTTTTTGCAGGAAAAAGTGAAAGTTAAGAAAAGAAAGCAGCAAGTTATCCGTGGCTCTCTGTTACTCCGGCTTTGGAGAGAAGTGGAATGATTACTAGGAGAAGCCACAGCTCTTTTATACACGCCCAGTAGTGCGAGGTGTCAACGACCCCCTTTCGCGCTTTTGTCTTTCAAAGTAGCAGATGAGTCAAACGAGCCGAGCTACAAGGGATCCAATTAACTGATGGAGTTGTAACAAGCTGAGATTGTCAAATATCCTAATGGCTCTTTCCACTATATGCCTCCGGAGGTAACCCGGGAACACAGAAAAGGGGTCGGGGGATGAGGAGCGGGGGGTCTAGATTTAGTACAAATTCCTGCATGGCTGTGCGAGCCAGAAGCGCCCAGTGCAGCTGAGAGAAGCCATTGATGTTCCCAAATCATCTTATTTCGGCTCTCGGGAATCAAAGCGCGCCGCCAAATGCGCCACACAGCGGAACAAATACCCTCACATTCAGAGGTCAACAAGGGAAAAAAAACACACACCAGAACCTTCTAATCACATTTCAGTTCCATCTGAAATCCTGTATCTCAACATAGCGACCTTGATCCAACTGACACAAACGATTTTCAAGCAGATGTTGTGTTTGGATGGTTCAAAATGCATGCCATGACCTCAGACACCTGAAAATGTCAGTGACAGTGCATTAACTCAGTTTCAGTTTCAAGGTGTCAAATGAAAGTCGCAGGTCTGTTCTGGGCCATCGTTAGGTGTTCGTTCGTGTAAGCACACTAAGCAGATCTCCTCCCTCGAGATCATGGCCGATGAAGACACTTTTACACGAGGTGTCGGTTTTTGCAGTTTTGCAGTAGCTACTTTCGGGAATTTTGTCCTGGGGTCACTTTCCCTACGGCGGCCGCACTGATGCTTCTACTGTTGTGATCTGATGAGGGTCATAATCAGGGATCTTAATATCTTACTTAATAATGAGGAGAAACGTGGAGGAGCGACATGATAAAGTAGAGTTATATGGAATCTACCGAATAAAAACCTAACTGATATTAAATGTTGTCCTGTGTGTATTTCGGGGTGTTTAATAGAAATCAGTGTTGTGTAGCATGATGCACTTTCTCATTGCTGATTGTCAATTTGGAGATGAAACGATGCAGATGAAAAGCCCCGGTTTTACTAAAGGAAGTGATTCGCTTTCTTACACCGCGTTAGTACAAACAGTGCCTCTTTTAACAGAGGATTATAGCCAGCTCTGCAAACTCTTTGGCCTCATTGGCGTGAGCTGAGAGCGCTCGAACGGACTCGCTAAAACGCACTCAAACACGACTCTGCCTTTGACCTGAGCGTTTTCTAATTACAGCGCAGCGCCTGACACCAAAGCGATTAATGAAGCAGGCAAACAGCAGCCGACAGCACATCTGTGTGCGCCGCTGCAGTGCCGCTGGTTCACTGCCCTGTCAAGGCTTCCTTGTTTACTAACGCGTTTTCTGAACAGTTATGGGAGACAGGATTCAAGCGGAGAGAGGCGGTATTTACATGTTACCGTTTAGATCTCACTTCACCTATTACCCCACCCCACCCCCCAGCTAGGCACACAATCACTTTCACTCTCACAGACTACAGTGTAGACATTGTGTGCCTTTATAGATGACAAAAAAATCTTTCCTATTTTTTTTTTCAGTTTTCCAGTCGGTTTTTCTGTTTGACATTGTGTTCTCTTTTCTACTTGTTCATATAACTCCCAACTCCTACACTGCAAATGTTATGCAATCTACATAAGGGAAACTGTTGTAGATTAGATCAAATATAATCAGTAGATTAGAGAATGAGATAATGTACTATTAGAAAGCCATGAATGTAATGCTGTTTTTGATAACCACTGGGACATGTCTGAAAATGTATCATTAGCCTAGGTCAAGTTGATGTGCCCACACAAAATGAAGGCTAAGTCGGGATTTGTGTATTGGAGCCAGACAAAGAATACACTGAGGTCTTGGAGGTCTTTTCATAGTCATATTGGCGAACAGTAGCTGTCCCTCCTACAACATCCTTCTTGTAAAAAATGTGATACTCACTGAAATGCACATACACTACTTACCACTAAAACAATACCTATCTCTTTTTATTCAAGATCTATTTTATAAGTTGTCTATATGTAGACTGTTCTTTATAAACTAAGGTATACTGTATGTTTGTGTGGGATAATACACATGCATATACAAGAAAGGACAGTAAACCTGCATTTTTGCACTCCAATTTATATAGGATTGTTCTGTTCTGACTGTTCAAAGGAGATGAAAATAGACAATACCCGAAACTTTTCACTTCACGCATTATTAAAGTCAATACTACAATCATTCTTTTTACTTAGTGATGAAGTTCATAAACATGCTGATCACCATCATTATTTCTGAGGTGAAAATGGACCAGTATTCTCACCTAAACCTATTTAACAGACATCAAACCATCTTTTCTCAGCTCAATTAATGTGTGCACTAAGCATCCACAGTAAACATGAATGGGCCATCTCATTGCAGAGGCCCATTCTTTTTGCTCTTGCACACACAGTCAGGGTCATTGGGACGAAACAATAATGAGTCATTGGCTCTTTTCTTTTGCCCTTACTGTTGAGAGTGGTTTGGGCAGATGACCTGGTAAACCACGTCTGGCTCCAATACACACCTGATCTCAGCCTAGAAAAGAAAGCTACGTGGGTTGAAGGTTTTTAAAGAGATATTTGGAGTATGAATCAGATGTATGAGAGAAATTTTTGAAAGTTTTCAGATTTCAGTTAAAAGATCAAATTTCAATTTTATTTACTCACATGATAGGGACTTTTACTGTTTTGTTGCATAAGATGCTCTTACTGCTTAAACTTGAAACATAGCTACTGTAAAATGCATTGTGTGTTTTATATCTATTTATGTAGCTGTTCTTATGCAAAATAACTAAGTGGCACTTGCCTTGATATTAAAAATATTGCAAATATGAAATAATACAAGTTATCATCAATGAATTCACTTTTGAGAATAATAATAAATAATTTTATTTGCAGAACAATTTTAGGAAGCAGCAATGAAAAAAGTAACTAAATTATAATGCAACTGGAACTAAATTATTTTTTAAAATTCCCTTATAATTCACTGTAATTAGCTTCACATTTTAAATTATACATAAAATTGTACAGAATGTTTTACATTAAATATAGTTCAGACATATCGCATAATGCAAAATTGTATTTATACATATATTTAGGTATATTTATATATAATGATATATTCTAATGTTCAAGACAAAAATTTTCACCCACAAAATGTTGTCCAAATTGTTATGTATCTAAAACAGAAATAGTGCGTGAGTTGTTAAGTTTTGTTTGCATTGGGGCTAAATGAGAATATCTGCAAACTGACTCATTGATCTCACACACAAGATTACAAAAGCATTTGATTTGAGGTTGGAGACTGATGGACTGATGGATGAGATACAAAAATGCATATTTTTGCTAATTAGGGTGAAACTGAACATTGAAAATCATGTATAAAAGAACCAAGTGTGTATTCTGGCTGTCTGGCACTGCTAGACCACTCCTTGTCCTTCTTGATGAACTAACTGTGGAATCCTAGTCAGAGTTTATCCTGCAGCACTAAGCATCATTCATGTATCCTGAAGACTGCCGGCTCTAAATCCTTGCTCCATTCTCACACTTATTCTGTAGGTGTGACTAATGCTTCATTACCACATAGGCCAATTGTTCTGTGACCTTCATACTATGGCACTTAATAGGCCTCATTCTTTTCCTACTTTAGGTAAGTAATGAATATAATATGCTAAGTATCAGAATAAAAATAGCAGGTGTGCTTAATCATCCTGAAATTAAAAATAAAAAAATGAGATTCTAATTGTATTAACATGCACTATTATTAATTATAATATTCTAAGAATTAATTATCCAGTCAGAACAAATTGTCCAGTGATATCTGCATTCTAAAATATGCAGAATAATATATGTAATGAATTTATTGCACCCACCACAAATACACAACATTCTCAGCTTTGTGTTACAACAGTGCCTGACACGTTCACTGAAAGTATTACAGTGTGCTGGGACAGTGTGAGAAAGTGACACAATGCACACTAAGTGTGATGTTTGGTGAAATCTCATAAAACCCATCAAGCAATATTAATGTATGGCCCTATTCCTCAAGTGCCACTATGCAGGTGGTCCAAAAGCAGAGGGGGGCTTTATGGGGGTGTTTTAGAGGTACTATAAGGGGTATTTGAGATAGTTATGCATGGAGACACCCTTTAATGGCGGTGAGAAGTGGTGGGTTGGACTTTGACACTTCATCAGTGTTTACACTTCCTGTAAGTTTACAGGCACCCGAGAGAAAGGAAAGAGAGAGAATGGAGAATATGTGGCATCGAAGACTGCAGTGATCTATTACTATAGATTTACCTTGAAATTTCCCTTCAGAAAATAGCAAAAAAAAAAAACAACAACATTTCATACAATATTTTGAGTTTAATCCATTTTAGTTTTCACATTGAAAATGTGGCTCTGCAAGTGGCTCTGTAATTTATATGGTCGAAATAATTAATTATTACAATTTCTGACAACCTACATTTGTTAATTTTTTGCTGTCAAAAACTAAACCTTTTCTAATCAATATTATATTGAAAATACAATTATTTAATAATTTCTTCTATTCTAGTCCTTTTACTTTCTCTTAAATTAACACAGATACATCCATTATACAGATTATATATAAATACTAATGGGTTTATTTTGGCCATTTTATCGTGTGTTCAGAATCAACGATATTAGAATTGTGCTGTTTTACTGAGTCTTCCTCCGAAAATCTACATCAAAGGCCTGCATCCATGGAGATGTCCCATACAAACACACAACGTCCTGGAAGGAATGTATTGATGCAATTTTAAATGGAGTGTGTTTTGTGGTCATTGTGTGTCTTACTGGTTGGAGATTCTCCAGACCTCTGTCTGATTATTTATTAACTTTAAACACATTAGCAGAGGTGGGAGTGAGTCACACATGTGCAAGTCACAAGTAAGTCTCGAGTCTTAACCTTCAAGTCTCAAGCAGTCGAGTCATTTTTTGTGAGAGTCAAGTCAAGTCAAGTCAAGTCACTGCTTTATGTCAAGCAAGTCAAGTCAAGTCGTAGCTTGAGTCAAGCAAGTCACTGGCAAGTCATACATATGTTTGATGATTTAACTAAATGTATATATTAAACAAAGTTAAATCTACAGTATTTATGGACTATGAGAGTTTTATTTGCAACAAAAATGATTATACAGTAAGCATTTATTTTTAAGAGGTGTCCACATGCAGGTGAGTTGTAAATACAATAAAAATGTAAAAATGACTAAAAATCAAAACTACAAAGAATAAGATGTAAATGTAACTGAAATAAGGCCAACATAAAAGCATGCAAAGTTTCAATATGCCTCAAACATGGCAGAAGACCATGGAAAAGTATATATAAAAAAGTGCAATGGTTTCTATGCAACCAAATGGCATTTTTTGAACAGGCATTCACCTTTAATGGGACATGAACACATCCTTACATTAGATCCTTCCTTTTGAACAACAGAATAACAACAACAATCAATCACGTCAATCAAAAAACGTAAATTATTGAATCCCACAAACCTTGAAGTGAATTAACTATGAGAGAGAGAGAGAGAGAGAGAGAGAGAGAGAGAGAGAGAGAGAGATTGGAGTTAGTGTAATTTATTAATTAAAGGGATAGTTCACCTAAAAATGAAAATTCTGTTATCTTGATCTCGCCCTCATGATGTTACAAACCTGTATAAATTTCTTTGTTTTGATGAACAGGACTGTTATTTTGAGGACTGTTTATAACCAAACCATTCACGAGCCCCATTCACTTCCATAGTGGGAAAAAAGAATACTATGGAAGTGAATGGGGCTCATGAATGGTTTAGTTATAAATATTCCTTAAAATATCTTCCTCCGTGTTCATCAGAACAAAGAAATTTATACAGGTTTGTAACATGAGGGTGAGAAAATTATAAAAGATTTTTTTTATTTTTGGGTGAACTATCCCTTTAAATTGAATGTGTGCGTGTGTGTGTGTGCGTGCGTGTGCGTGCTAGACAAGAATATGGCTCTGCTTGCAACTCTGAGGTTTTTTATATTTATATTTATGTTTTTTATATATATGTGCATCCCCATAAACGATCCATACGCTTTTCACTCAAAGCCTAACACTGAAGACCAATTATAAGTGCTATTGCAAAACAGCTGACATTTCCACATAAACAGTGACCAACCATTTACACTACATGGCGCTTGCAAAAAATTTTGATAGAACTTTGTCATTCAAATGTGAGCGATGTGGTCGCATACTGCTGTTCTTCTCTTCTCATCTTGCACAAACTCCCGGTATTATAATAACTTAATTATTTTTGGTGTAGCGCCTTCCATGTTTCGTCACGACTGTTAAGGTTTATTAGTTAATGCGCGCGCTCCCTCTGCTTGCCTGCTGCGTCACGTGGTTAGATTACGCTCTTGCGTGCGTTTAAAAACAGATTTAAGAACAAAATAGACAAAAAAAGATAAAACAAAAACAAAAAACAAGTTATTTCGAGTCATTTAACTCAAGTCCGAGTCAAGACTCAAGTCATGAATGTCAAGTCAAAGTCAAGTCGAGTCTTTTTTTAATATTTGTCAAGCAAGTCTCAAGTCTCAAACTTGCGACTTAAGTCCGACTCGAGTCAAGTCATATTACTCGAGTCCCCCATCTCTGCACATTAGTGACATTTTAGAGGATAATTATACCTTTTAAATTACCCCCACCTTTTGAACTTTTACTATTAGTAAAAGTTCAAATAAGTCTCTTTTACTTTCGGGTACTTGCTTCATGTACCACGTGTGAGGAGATATGTTATTGTTAATAAATAATTTGGTCTCAATCATTATTTTATGACAATTGTATTGGTGATTTTTGGCACAAAGTGATGCATCAAAGCTACAGATCTGGTCCTGAGCTCAGTTTACTGTCTGAGAAGAGTTTCTGTACAGGTTCTACCAGTTCCTGTGTCGGTTCCTCCAGGTTTCTCCAATCTTTTCCCTTTTTTAAAAACACAAAGTTAACTTGATTGTCTACGATTAATTGCCCATTGGTGTGTATGTATGCGTGTATGCATGGTGTTCAACAATGGACCAGTGTGTTCCTGTCTGATGTCCAGTGTTCATGGGATAGACTTCTGATCCACTGCAACTCTGATTAGGATAAAGCAGTTACTAAAGCGAGTGAAAGTGTATTGACAATTTTAATTGACCCCACTTGCAATATTAATGTGAAATTAGTAAAACAGGTATACAGTCTCCTCTGAAGGTTTTGGAACCACTTTTCTTGTGTTTTTGTTAAACAATGACAACTGGCAGGCTGCTTTAATGAGTTACATGAATAAATAAATCAATAAAGATAAATGTAGCTTGTTATAGAAGAAGCCATGCAAGCCCAAGCCATGATGTTACCGCCACTATGCTTAACCAGTGATCCAACTTGTTTTGGATCAACAAGCAATAAGAAACACCTGTAAGTCAAATGTTCTAAGATTTTTGATCCCTTAAAATTTGGTTGGTTTGGTCATCTGAAAATGAAAGCTGAATTTTGATATAATTTACCTTTTGATCTCAAATTTCTTTAGTGTAATGAAAAACAATTGTTCTTGCTGTTCCAGTACTTTCGGGCAAGACAAAAATTTTAACACTAAACATGAATGTACTTTTTCCAAGGTTAAAATCTGAATTTAGGCCAATAAACCCCTGTCCTGAGCATTCCTTTAGAATAGTTCTTGGTCATGGTTCACTCTAGCATTTCTATTGGGAATCTCAAAGCTATTTTAATAATTTTATACACAACCACTGCCGGCTGAGGCAAACTGAGCTAAAAGGATGATGTTTTTCCAGTATGAACTGGTTTGCACTCTTAATCCCCACATTCCACATGTTTACATTTCACAAATATGGATATCAGTGTTAGGGTACTATAAATGTGTATGTGAGTGTACCCTAATCATGTAAATGTGGTTTAACTACAAAAAAAGTCAACCCTCCCCTGTTAAAATGCCAAGTTCCTGTGATGTAAAAATGAGACCAAGGTAAATAATTTCAGAACTTTTCCACCTTTCCACCTAATATAACCTATTACATGTACAACTCTATTGAAAAATGAACTAAAATCTTTGTTTATGGGATGGAATTAATAATGTGGTTGCATTAGTGTGCACAACTCTTATAACTGGGGGTGTGGCTGTGTTCAGAATAAAGCAATAACATTCAAACTCATGTTAAATAGGAGGTAGTACACACCTGCCATCATTTAAAGTGCCTCTGATTAACCCCAAGGCTGTTCTAGCAGGCTTTTCCTGACATTTTAGTCACATCTTACAGCAAAAGCCATGGTCCACAGAGAGCTTGAAAAGCATCAAAGGGAACTCATTGTAAAAAGGTCTCAGTCAGGAAAAGGGTACAAAATAATTTCCAAGGCATTACATATTACACAGAACACAGTCATCCTCATTTTCAAAAATATGGTACAACAGTGGCATTACCAAGAACTGGATGTCCCTGCAAAATTGATGGAAAGACGAGAAGAAAACTGGTCAGGGAGGCTGGCAGGAGGCTTACATTAAAGGAGCTGCAGGAATTTCTGGCAAATACTGGCTGTGTAGTACATATGACAACTCTTGTGAGGAAGGGTGGCAGGACAGAAGCCTTTTCTTATGAAGATAAGCATCCAAGCCCGGCTAAATTTTGCAAAAACACATTTGAATCTCCCAAAAACACGTGGGAAAATGTGTTATAGTCTGATGAAACCAAGGTTGAACTTTGTGGACATAATTCCAAATGGTACAATACAACACTGCACATCACCAAAAGAACACCATACCAACAGTGAAGCATGGTGATGGCAGCATCATGCTTTGGAACTGTTTTTCTTCAGTTTGAACTGGGGCTTTAGTCAAGGTGGAGGGATTTATGAACAGTTCCAAATACCAGTCAGTGTTGGCACAAAACCTTCAGGCTTCTGCTAGAAAGCTGCAGATGAACTTACATTTACATTTTAGAAAATTGCCAAGTCAAAATGCGCCATGATGATAGACTCATACCTAAAAATAATGAGTGCTGTAATAAAATCAAATAGTGCTTCAAAAAAGTATTAATGGTGTGCATATTTATGGAACCTCATTATTTTATTTTTCTATTTTTACTCCTCCCCAAACCTAATTTTTACTCCTCCCCAACAGTAACATTAAAGGTGGAAAAAGTTCTGAAATTATTTATATTGGTCTCGTGTTTTTTCACAACACAGAAACCTGGCATTTTAACAGGGCTTTGTAAAATTTTTATATCCAATGCAGCTAATAGCCTGAGTCTTTAAACTGCAAATTAATTAAAAAAAAAAACGTATTTAAACACATCAAGGTCCGACTACAGGTGTCCAAAGTGCAAATATATCTCGGGTGACTCACTAGTGCAACACCCAACACCCACTCAAGCCATGTGTGTAGACTCACCAGGGATCCTGCATGCAGAATTGTTTGGCAAGTGATGTTGGCAAGTGTTATTAGGTTTTCAGATCTACTGCACCATCTGCTGGGCAAATACCAACATCTGAATCATGATGCACAAATCATAAACATGTCTTTCTGTCCTTTACTAAATTATAATCAAGTAATTAAGTAATCAAATCTTTTTAAACTAGTTATATATATATATATATATATATATATATATATATATATATATATATATATATATATATATATATATATATTAAAGACTTTTCATTATAAATTGATTTGCACATGATACAGCTGTTTTTTTAAATACCATCCATCCATCCATCCATCCATCCATCCATCCATCCATCCATCGTCTACCGCTTATCTGGGGTCGGGTCGCGGGGGCAGCAGTCTGAGCAGGGACACCCAGACTTCCCTCTCCCCAGACACTTCCTCCAGCTCCTCCGGGGGAATACCGGGGCGTTCCCAGGCCAGCCGAGAGACATAGTCCCTCCAGCGTGTCCTAGGTCTTCCCCGGGGCCTCCTCCCGGTTGGACATGCCCGGAACACCTCCCCAGGGAGGCGTCCAGGAGGCATCCGGAACAGATGCCTGAGCCACCTCAGCTGACTCCTCTCGATGCGGAGGAGCAGTGGCTCTACTCTGAGCTCCTCCCGAGGGACCAAGCTCCTCAGCCTCTCCTCAGCATCTCTAAGGGAGCGCCCAGCCACTCTGCGGAGGAAACTCATTTCGGTCACCTGTATCCGGGATCTTGTCCTTTCGGTCATGACCCAAAGCTCATGACCATAGGTGAGGGTAGGAACGTAGATCGACTGGTAAATAGAGAGCTTTGCCTTGCGGCTCAGCTCTTTCTTCACCACAACAGACACCACAACAGACACAAACAAGGTATATCGACCGCATCACTGCAGAAGATACACTGATCCGCCTGTCGATCTCCCGCTCCATCCTTCCCTCACTCGTGAACAAGACCCCAAGACACTTAAACTCCTCCACTTGAGGCAGGAGCTTTCCACCAACCTGAAGGGGGCAAGCCACCCTTTTCCGGCTGAGAACCATGGCCTCAGACTTGGAGGTGCTGATTCTCATCCCCGCCGCTTCACACTCGGCTGCAAACCGTCCCAGTGCACGCTGAAGGTCCTGATTTGAAGAAGCCAACAGGACAACATCATCTGCAAAAAGCAGAGACGAAATCCCGTGGTCCCCAAACCGGACTCCCTCCGGCCCCCGACTGCGCCTAGAAATCCTGTCCATATAAATAATGAACAGGACCAGTGACAAAGGGCAGCCCTGCCGGAGTCCAACATGCACCGGGTACAAGTCTGACTTACTGCCGGCAATGCGAACCAAACTCCTGCTCCGGTCATATAGGGACTGGACAACCCTTAGCAGAGGGCCACGGACCCCATACTCCCAGAGCACCCTCCACAGATCACCACGAGGGACACAGTCGAATGCCTTCTCCAGATCCACAAAGCACATGTGGACTTTTTGAGTAGCAAACTCCCATGAACCCTCCAGCAACCTGGTGAGGGTATAGAGATGGTCCAGTGTTCCACGACCGGGACGAAACCCGCATTGTTCCTCCTGAATCTGAGGTTCGACTATCGGCCGAATTCTCCTCTCCAGTACCCTGGCATAGACTTTTCCAGGGAGGCTGAGGAGTGTGATCCCCCTGTAGTTGGAACACACCCTCCGGTCCCCCTTCTTAAACAGAGGGACCACCACCCCAGTCTGCCAGTCCAGAGGCACTGTCCCCAACCGCCATGCGATGTTGCAGAGGCGTGTCAACCAAGACAGCCCCACAACATCCAGAGACTTGAGGTACTCAGGGCGGATCTCATCCACCCCCGGTGCCTTGCCCCTGAGGAGCTTCTCAACCACCTCAGTGACCTCAGCTTGGGGGATTGACGAGTCCTCAACTGAGCCCTCTGCCTCTGCTTCCTCAGTGGAAGACATGTCGGTGGGGTTGAGGAGATCCTCGAAGTACTCCTTTTACCGTCCGAGAATGTCCCCAGTCGAAGTCAGCAGATTCCCGCTCCCACTGTAAACAGTGTGAGCAGGGCACTGCTTCCCCCTCCTAAGTTCCCCCTCAGTTGGCCTCGAAGAAATTCTGGCAAACCGTCCGGCGCCTCAGGAGGGGGAAGCAGTGCCCTGCTCACACTGTTTTTAAATACCATTAACACTAATATTCATTTGTTGTATAGTTTTTACTACTTTATTGATAAATGTTGTTGAAACCATCTTAACCTACCTTTCCCGTCAAAATATTTTTAAAAATTCATTATTTTTGCTTAAATTACATTATTTAAAATACGATAAAATATGAAAATCATACCCATGAAACGGTGGACACATTGAGAATTATTTATAAATTTATGGTTAAAGGTTTATAAATTGAGAACATGGTAGACATTACTTTGTTTATTAACAACCTAGATCAAATATAATCAGAAAATATCACTCTAACTTGTAGCAAGGGTTGGATAGGCAATCAGGGATCTGGGGAATTTCCCCCATGTGCCACTAAACAGTCAACATTTATACTTAACACAGAGTATTAAAACAACTGTTACTCTACTTTTTTTATTGTTATGAATGGAGAAGTGGTATTTTATCCTCTGCTAGTCAACCTCTTATTGGGGTTCTGTGAAAGCTGTTTATAGCAGAACAAGACATGACTTTTATATCAGAACTATCAAAACCTTCGTGTTTATTTAATAAAGTATGTGCGCATTCATAAGGATTGACTCCATGGTCGAAACTGCCAACCACCTCATTGAACACACCCATTTATTTAAGCTATTTATCAATAATTAATTCAGATATATCACATTTCTAAGGTAAAATACTGGGAGAGCTATCAGGGTTAACTCTGCTTTTGAGATTTGTGAAGATGTAACATAAAATAGCATGTGTCACATTGATTGACACGGGAATGGGCGGGATTAAGAATTGTTCTGCAACCGCCACTAGAGGGCGTCAGAGATATTTTCACTTTGCTTTTCGGAACTTCCTGTTTAGACCTTCACCCACATGTACAGACCGGGAAGTCTTTTATCTATGGACTTAAGAGATTTACCCTTAACTGCACCTTAAATAAAGTAATCATATAGAGTTCCATTAGAATGTAATAGTGACAAGTTAATAAGTTCCCCCCAAAAATTTAGGATTAGTTAATTATAGCAACCGTGAAAAATAGTGGAGAAATATCAGAAAGAAATTTCTCAGAGAAAAATTGCAAAGAGTTTGAAGTTATCATCATCTACAGTGCATAATATCATCCAAAGATTCAGAGAATCTGGAACAATCTCTGTGTGTAAGGGTCAACACCGGAAAACCATACTGGATGCGTGTGATCTTCGGGCCCTTAGATGGCACTGCATCACATACAGGAATGCTACTGTAATGGAAATCACAACATGGGCTCAGGAATACTTCCAGAAAACATTGTCGGTGAACACAATCCACCGTGCCATTCGCTGTTGCCAGCTAAAACTCTATAGGTCAAAAAATAAGCCATATCTTAACATGATCCAGAAGCGCAGCCGTTTTCTCTGGGCCAAGGCTCATTGAAAATGGACTGTGGCAAAGGAGAAAAACTGTTCTGTGGTCAGACGAATCAAAATTTGAAGTTCTTTTTGGAAAACTGAGACTCTTTCAGGGAAGACCTTGCATTTTCCAACATGACAATGCCAGACCACATACTGCACCAATTACAACATTATGGCTGCGTAGAAGAAGAATCCGTGTCCTGAAATGGCCAGTCTGCAGTCCAGACCTTTCACCCATAGAAAACATTTGGCGCATCATAAAGAGGAAGATGCGACAAAGAAGACCTTAGACAGTTGAGCAACTAGAAGCCTGTATTAGACAAGAATGGGACAACATTCCTGTTACTAAACTTGAGCAACTTGTCTCCTCAGTCCCCAGACGTTAGCAGACTGTTATTAAAAGAACAGGGGATGCCATACAATGGTAAACATGGCCTTGTCCCAACTTTTTTGAGATGTGTTGATGCCATGAAATTTAAAATCAACTTATTTTTCCCTTAAAATGATACATTTTCTTAGTTTAAACGTTTGATATATCATTTATGTTGTATTCTGAATAAAATATTGAAATTTGAAACTTCCACATCATTGCATTCTGTTTTTATTCACAATTTGGACAGTGTCCCAGCTTTTTTGGAATCGGGTTTGTATATATATACACTCCAACCAAACTTTAATTATCAAGTTATTTAATGAACTTTAATTAAAGCAAAACATTAATTATCAAGATGTAAAAAAGAATTCATAAATGCAAATAATAAGAATCAAAAGGATACATTTTTTCAATTTGCTTCTGTTAGTATTTTGCTTTGTGCATTCTTTTTTGATCAGTTTCTTAATTCCATCCAATACTCCTCATTATGAAAATGATTTAAAATGGGAAGTTAAACTTTTAGAGCACTTCCTTTGACCAACAGAAATTTACTTCTTGATTTATCCCCATATTTCCTCAAATACTGCCACTGAGTATAAGGAAAACTGGTTTGCCACATCTTAAATAGAAAAATAGCCTCTGACAGTTTATACGTAAATGTAAAATCTGTCCGTATAATGAAACATAATATTTTGGTTTATGATATTTAATACATGCCTATATAGTGTATACAAGAGGGGAAAAACATGTGTTCAGTGAACCATATTATTTAGTCAAAAAGAAAGATTCAGTTATTAAACCTGAGGCCAACTGCTGTCAAACACCCTCTAAAGTACTCCTATCAATTTATAATCATAACACAAAATAAAGACAGTAATAAATGTTTAGCAAATGAATACATTACATGGCCAAAAGTATGTGGACCGATCACAGCCAAATGTACCTGCTTAACACCACATTTCAGAGTTAATCCCATGTTTGCTGCTGTAGTAGTGTCTAAACCTCTTAAAAGTTTTTAACACTATATTTTTCAATGTGGCTGTAAGGAGTTTGTACTCATTCAGCCATAAGAGCACTAGGGTGAAGAGGGCTGGTGTACAGTCTACATTCCAGTTATTCCCATAGGTATTCAGTGGGGTTGAGCCCACGGATCTTCAACATAAACTTGGGTAAACCATGTCTTTAAAAACCTCAATCAATATTTAAGATCACCAGTGCAGCACAGTGGCATTGTCATGCTGGAACAGGTTTGGGATCCATGGTTCTCCTGGAGGGAAATGATTTTGCTATAACACACAAAGACATTCTAAACAATTGCATGCTTCTAACATTGTGGCAACAAATCGAGGAAGGAGTGTGATAGTCAAGTTCCCACATACTGTTGGGCAAAATCAAACTCATAAAAGTACAATAATAAAGAATAGAAATAAATTAATCAATGATAATCATGAGCATCTGAAATAAACTGAAAATTACAAACCTTGAATGGTATCAAATATAAACCTAAATAAGTTGTATATTATGTAAATATAAAACTAAATAGGAATCATTATTTGAATTGTCAGGAATGTAAATCCCAGACAGTTCAAATCATAGTCTCCTGTGGATTCAGAAGGAGTCTCCTGTGAATTCCCAATGTGAAGGGAAAAGTGTGAAAAGTGAATAATGAGACAGTTGAACAGTTGAAGGACAGTTGAAGGCTGGAAAAAGTCCAGATGATTTTTTCCTCCTAATTTTCACATGTCCAGGTCTAAAGAGCATGTGCCACTGATAGTGCCACTGAGAGTCTTGTGCTTGTCTGCGAGGAGTAGAAGCAAATGTGTATATTCTTCCATTAAAGCTTTGTTGTCACATTAACGAGTGACACTGTCCTCCTTTGCTATGATGTTTTAGTACAACAGAAACAGGTATAGGTATAGGAATCAGCTTAACAAAAAGCATAAGCGTATGTTGCTGTAAAATATAAATGTGTGACTTTTGTTGTGCAGCTGCCACTAGGGGGCTGCATCTTTCCATGTTCCTATGCAGCACAAGAAACTACGACGTTTCCATTTAACCAAACATACACTTTAATGATCATGGGATTGAAAAAGAGAAGGCATATTTCATACAATTGTTATTATTAATGGGAAAATTTCACATTCATAAAATGAAGTGTTTTGACTCCAAACCAAATTTTTTTTGCTTTATAAATGATTTCAAACTTTATTGTTCTGTTTTGGGTAATTGTCGAAGCAAAAAGGCAATTCGAGGTTATAATATTGTAAGCAGATATGATGTATAGGTGTAGCACCCTTCCCCTTTTCCTTTTGTTTGTTATAATTTTGCTCTTGTCCTCTGGCATTGTTATTTATTTTATTTTAGTTGCTGTGTATTTGTACTTTAAAGAATATATCTCATTGTATTGTTGGTTTATGGCATTAAAAAAAAAAAAAAAAAAAAAAAAAAGCGTTCTTACATAACCTTACCAGTCAGTCTGCGTAGTGCTTAAGACTGCTTAGTCTTAAGCTTTTCTGACTAAGTGTGATTTCCTCACACAATGAATGGCAGGCTTTGATCAAGTTGTTGCTGTGTGCCAGATATTTGTCAGACACTAACTTTGAAAATGTATGTGACACGCCTGCATCAGAGTTAGAATGGAAACTTTTAATGTTTCAATTTTTTTCCTTTGCACTTTTGGTGGTAATCAACTTAAAAATACTATAACTTTACTTGTGGATAAAAATATGTGATAAAAAAAAAAAAATACACACACACACACACACATTATATATATAGCCTTTGTTTTCAGAGCTATAATATAAAACAGAAATCTATATATTTTTAAATTAGGCTGTAATTTGGCTGTGGATACTAAGGATACAAGATAAGAAGTCAAAAACAGAAAAAAGAGACTGTATAATATTCTCAGTTTTTGTCCTTTCCTATTCCAAGCAATTAAAATGGAATCTGTCCAATTTGAGATCTAAGAAATCCAAATGTATTTTAAAAACAACTGTCATTCAGTCAGGTTTGACTCAGGAGAAGCATTATGTCACAAGCTCAATGTTAATCAAAATACCATAACCAGACCAGGGATAATCTGTGCTTGTAAACAAAACAGATAATCAGAGGGTCAATACAAAGGCAAGGTAGTGTCAGGGTAGAACTTAAGGATCAGAACTTACACACTGAAAATGAAGTGCAATATTTTGCATGTATGTGTGTGATGCCCTCTGTTGGCAGTGGAAATATTATACTTGACAAAATGTGCTCATCACATTTCCATTGCTAGAGTGCACAGACTGTTCTTTCCCTTTCTCATCAGCAGAATGATGTATGATTTCAGGGTCCTACCCTCTGGGTTAGTTCTAGCTCCCTGGGTGTTGACAAAGTCTGTGAGAAGCTTTACAGTCCATGTGAATGTCCTCAGCATGAAAGCTTTCCATCACTTCAGTTTGGGACAGCTGAATAAATTGCTTCCAGTAGCAGTCCCACTTTGATGTTCCATGTGTCGAATGGTACTACAGCTCCCCAGTTCATTCCTGAGTCCAGGTTACTGCCTGTGACTCAAATTTTCTCAGGTTTTCTCTCTAATTTCCCAGAACTACTTGGGAGGTGAATTGCTACTCAGGGCATGTCATTCAGGCTGTATTGCTGCCTTTTGCCCCATATTCCTAGAATAGGTTTCTGATCCACCATGAACAATGGTAAGTTAAAGCTAAAATTTAGTAGAAACGGTCCTTACGTTTCACATCATTTGGTTATAGCAACTACCTTGCTGATTCCATACTGCAATACTTTTCAATACATATAGAAAATTAATTATAAATATTTAAAATATTTATTTAGTAATATGGTATTTTAAATCCCACATTTTATGGGATTTATGGTCTTAATACATATTTTAATACATGTTGTACCTTCTCTCCATTGGTTGGTTGCTGTTCACATTATTGCTATTGCAGTGATAATTCACTTGAGTAGAAGAAAACAGCACAAGCAAATACAGCAAGTAATCTGGTTAAATATTACTAAATTAAATTTTACTTGCAATTGAAGCAAATTATGAGGAAATGTTCTATGTACTAAGGATTTATTAAAATATTTATGCTGACTTGTGAGATGAGTGTCACCACCTTGATTAGGAAACAGACAGACAGACAGACAGACAGACAAATAGATTAGCTGGCTCATATGAATATGAATATATTTTACTGGCTACATAGCAAAGATGCTCCTTGGGATCCTAAGCATCACTTATAGTCGTTAGTAGCTCTTATGTTACTGGCTTACTCTCCAAATAAAATATAACAATTAAAACAATTATTTAAAAATAAAGAGCAATAAACACAAAATTCTCCCTCGGCCATGTGACAGTGTGAAGGTTGTGATCACAATGTAAATACAGTAAAACTGCCTCTAGGGATGAATTACGTCGTCTTGTGCTGTAGACAAAATGAGTCTTGACACAAATTACAGACTTATTTGGACTGTCATCATGCGTGATTTTTCGTAATTTTCTCACATAACTCTGTGTGTGTGTGTGTGTGTGTGTGTGTGTGTGTGTGTGTGTGTTATTTGGCCAGTGTCAACAAGTACTGTAGTAGCAGCACTGGTCCAGCAGATTACAGCCTGTTAATGCAATAGCACACATGGACACTGGGTGGCTCTGTGGGACAAGTTGTCATTTGGTTGCTGTTTATATGTTTTGAAAAACAGTATTTTATTGCACATATTTTGGATAAAATGAATCAGTTACCCCAGGTATTTAATGTTTAAAGCGGGGGTGTCCAGTCTTATCGGGAACGAGTGAATGTGGGTTCAGGATTATATTTTAACCAAGCAAAAGCCACACCTTAGTATACTGAAAGCTCAAGATCAACTGATTAAACAGATGGAATCAGGTGTGGCTCCTGCTTGTTGATATGAAAACCTGCACCCACACTAGCCATTTTGCAGATAGTGTTTGTTTATGTGGACTACTATAATGTTATGTTATATATAATGTTCTGCCTTAGCTTTCCCTAGGGCAGAACATTATATATAACATAATATTATAGTAGTCCACTGTGCAGGTTAATCAGTGAATAAACTTCTGTCTCCTTCCAGTTTCTATCTGAGTCATAAGACAGACTTACAGCAACAACTGCAACCCTTGCACACACACACACACATACACACTCAAACCTCAAAAATTAAATACAATTATCTCCTGTTCAGTTATGCAAACTGCAAATCTCTTTCCTATTTGAAACATTAAGTAAGTATATAATCATTTTTTTTAATCCTATTTAAAGCTGACTCTTTAAATTTAAAGTTTACTTAAAACTTACCCTGTATTTTAATGACTTTTCTTTAACCATGCTTCTTTTATTGTTTGATTGTTTTTACTTAGACTCTTTTTTCCTTCAGGGCCACCATACAAAAGACCAAAAGCTATTACATACCACAGTGTCTCTTAAATATCTTTGTAAACTTCTTTTTTTTAATGTTTATATTATTATAACTATAATATATAATTTTTATTATATAACTATAACTCTGATCTCAACTCTGTACAGAAAATGAGTGAGTTAAGATTACAATTACAAGATCATTGTTTGGTTTGGCAGTGAAAAGAAAATGGTTGCATACAGGCCTGAGCTCATTCATTACCTTCCCTACCCTTAAGATCAGCCTTTCCCAGAGTGTTTTAATACCATTTACACCTAAACACCACTTTTTGTGAGAGCAAGTTTGTGAACATATCAATCTGTGCTCCCTTTACAAGTTGCCACGTCTCAAGGTTTTTGACGATCTCTGTTGCTAGAGATCATTACAGAGATCTGTTACATATTTACATTATTAGCATATTTTATTACAATTATTATTGTCATGTAACATTCTTGATAATGTTACTCATTTCTTGTCACCCTGTATTGTTCCTGAAACAAACTTGTTTCTGATGAGTTTTCCACCACTTATATCAATGTGAGGCCTTATTTCTTGGAATGTAATTCAGCCTCAATTGTATGTGTATTGTATTTCTTTTTTTTTTTTAAATCTGCCAAATACAAACATGTAACATCAAAGCCAATATGAAAATATAGCTGCAAGCAGCGATGACGGGCCTTCGCACATTTGTTCATCGCTATACGGTGCCTTCCAGAAAACAATGCACGGTGGGCAAGTGCATCAAGTGGGTAAATATCAGTGGACTATTTTATGTTGTTACTGACCCATTTGGGGACTGTAGGTAAATGAAACCCCACATTATAGAGAAATGGGGGCGCTAGTGAGCCACTTAAGAGACACACCTTTGTCTGACCTTTTTGTCCACACTTAACAGCCGACAAATGTGATGTATGTGTCAAATTTCAAGTTAATCTAAGCACGCCAAAAGACTTAAATATGCCTGAAAAAGAAAGTAAAGTTTGACACGTTACCATGAGAACAGTGTTTGAGATATCAAAAATCCGTTCGCAATTTCGCATCTGCAATATCTCTGCACCATGTTGGCCAAGTCTGGTCTCAATTGCATGAATCCCCTAGGAGGAGTATTTAAAAGTTTACTGCATGAAGCTGACAAAAAATCCACCTTTGTGACTGACACACTTCCTGGGGCCTGTTGGTGGCGCTATACCTGGGACTCACAATAAGCACATAGATGCGATCGGAATCCTTGGCCGAACATACACACCGCGTGTCATCACAATAAGACATTTTTTGCTTTAGATATTAGACACTTTCTGTTTCTCTGAATTCGCCATAATTTTGTCGCCTCGCCATGGCAGCACCGTTCGAGATATCGAAACTCACTTCGCAATTTAGCAAGTGCAATGTCTCGGCATCATGTTCACCACTTTTGGTGTCAATCGCATGAATCCTCTAGGAGGAGTATTTAAAAGTTCATTGCATGCAACTGTGAAAAAATCCACCTTTGTGACTGACACACTTCCTGGGGCCTGTTGGTGGCGCTATACCCGGGACTCACAATAAGCACATCGATGCGATCGGAATCCTTGGCCGAACATACACACCGCGTGTCATCCCAATAAGACATTTTTTGCTTTAGATATTAGACACTTCCTGTTTCTCTGAATTCGCCATAATTTTGTCGCCTCGCCATGGCAGCACCGTTCGAGATATCAAAAATCCCTTCGCAATTTAGCAAGTGCAATGTCTTGGCATCATGTTCACAACGTTTGATGTCAATCGCATGAATTCCCTAGGAGGAGTATTTAAAAGTTCACCGCATGCACTTATAAAACAATCCAAAATGGCCGACTTCCTGTTGGGCGGAGCTCATAGTTTAGAGCGCGAAAGTTGTTCGGGTCGATGAGATCTATATGCGTACCAACTCTCGTACATGTGCGTACATAATTGCCCGATCTGTGCACCAATGTTTGTTTTTGCATTACAGGGGGCGCTACAGAGCCCCCCTGCCACGCCCGTATTCCAACCTTTGTCCAATCCTAGTGTCGCGCGACTCTGACGTGTGTGCCAAATTTCAAGAGTTTTCGAGCATGTTAAGGGACCCCAATTGGCCAATGTGTGGGAAAAAAAAAAAAAAAAAAAATAAAAAAAAAAAAAAAAATAATACTCCCGAGGAAAAACAATAGGGCTTCGCACCATTCGGTGCTCAGGCCCTAAATATAGCTTTCAATGATTACCTAGCCATGCTAACTATCATCTTACCTATAATTACCCTAAAGAACAATCAAAATTGACTTCATATAACATGGGAGATTATTCATTCATCTTCATTCATCTTCTACCGATTATCCGAACTACCTCGGGTCACGGGGAGCCTGTGCCTATCTCAGGTGTCATCAGGCATCAAGGCAGGATACACCCTGAACGGAGTGCCAACCCATCGCAGGGCACACACACACTCTCATTCACTCACGCAATCACACACTACGGACAATTTTCCAGAGATGCCAATCAACCTACCATGCATGTCTTTGGACCGGGGGAGGAAACCGGAGTACCCGGAGGAAACCCCCGAGGCACGGGGAGAACATGCAAACTCCACACACACAAGGCGGAGGCGGGAATCGAACCCCCAACCCTGGAGGTGTGAGGCGAACGTGCTAACCACTAAGCCACCGTGCCCCCCACATGGGAGATTATATAAATATAATTCAAATCAACTAACTATATTTTAACTACTAGTCTTTGACTGCCCTGGAAATCTAAGTGATATAAAGTGAAGGCACTTTAATTCTGTCAGGCATTAATTATTATTAAGTGTGTGTGTGTGTGTGTGTGGCCAAATAGCTGACAGCTGATTGTTCAGAAGTTTGAGTTTAACATCAAATGACTACACTAATGAAATATTGAGCAGTCATGAGATATGGGTTATTAATAACTGAGAGAATTTGTGTAGCTGGGAGAGCTATTCTGCCACTCTACTGTAGAGCTGGTCCCCAGGAAGCACTTTGTTCATCACACAAGACCTCTGGTCACATCAAAGACTTGCATTTGGCACATCACATGCTAATGAAAACACTCAAATGCCAACACACTCGCTGTTGACGGTCTTTCTCTCACTCTGTGTGGTGATGAGTGACACAACACTAATCAAACCTGAGTATTTGTGAATGTGTCATTGGATTTTTCTTTTGAAATGCCAAACATTTAACATTTTTGACAACTATTAGTTGTGGACTTGCTATTGTAATAAGGACAGAGAAAAGGGATTTGTCTTGTGGGTGCTGTAAGGTAACAAGTTTTTATAATAGCGTGTATGTATTGTCTATTTGCTTTGAAGGTAAAGCACAATAAAATGTCAGAATCAAAAAAAGATTTTTTAAAAATGATCAATAAAGTTTGTTTTACTCTGTTACAATGGCATAGTTAAAAAAAATTATATATATTTGAAGATTTCTTTTCCAGTTGTTTTCCAGTGATTAAGAACAATAACTAATCAGTTATTGGTTTGATTACTTAATTTAATGAACAAAGAATAAAAAAATACTTGGTAAGTAGTGATATTGGGCATATTCACTTAAATGTTGCAAATATTGTACATAAAGCATTAAAGTATGTAAAGATTCCTTCAGTCTTCATTAATTTGAAGGCATCAATTGGTGTCTTGTTCCTCTCCTGTCCTTATTTCTCATTGTTTCTTAGATATAAGTGCCTTTTTAGTTCTTGGTCCTATTGGTGACTTTTCATCCCGCCATCCCGTCATTCCCCTCCACCCCTATCTCTTTTGTCTCTCTCATTCATGCTTCCCTCCAGATTTCTTGCCTGGCCTAGTTTTAGTTTCCTCACCATCCCATCTGGCCCCTGGGGCCTCTTGGACAGCTGTTCATTCTGCATCCATTCTCTCTATTTCCCTCTCTCTGACCTCTCGACACTGGTCAGCAATGGGTGCCCTGCTATATACACAGAGTGCTGGTATGCAGTCATACTGCTACCATGATTGGAAATATGATTTTAAAATGAAAACTTTGCGAAAGTTTTTGGAATTAGAGTTTTATTTGTGAATATGTTTTGGTTTTGGTCACTGCAAAAACACTGATATTAACTGAATTAACAAAATGGGTATTTTCATGTTATATATGGTATATATGTACAGAAATATAATCTGTACTATATGTAAAGCAAAATGTATATTAAAAACATTTTCCCTTTTTTTAAATGCATTGTTCATCTGATTGTATTTTGTAGACAATCATAAGCCAAAGAAAAATGCTTCGTTGTTCCTGAAACAATCTGGAGTTGGGTAATGATATTTTCAAATTACCCACCACTTCCTAGATGAAGTGCAGCCACCTGGTCTTTCTATGTCTTAAATTAAAACAGCAAGATAAGCTGATGATAACATGGATTTATGGCAGTTTGATAAATTTATAATAGGCAATGGCAAAGCAAAGGTCTTTTAAAACACATAGAGGTTGGAACAAATGCATTAGTGATTACTACTGTCTTCTGTCTTCTTTCAGTTTTAAGGTTGCAACCTTTTTACTTTGGATAATTTCTTTGTGTTTGTAGCACCAATGGATATAAATGAAACCACCTAGATATTACCTACGTATTAAAACAGCTAGATGATTGGATTTGTGCTATAGTCTTGATGACATTTGCCATTTATGAGGAAAGAACATGTGTTTTGCCAAATCATGTTAAAATGTATCTGCTCTTCAGATCCAGGATTGGCCTGATTCTTCAGCATTGGCTCCATGCATGTGTTAATGATCTGCCCTTTAGACTCCACATGCTCTGAGGCCAATTGCTCAGGTTAACTGTGAAGAACGTTTTAAGCATTTCTCATGCATACTCAATGATGTACATTAAAAAAAACAAAAAAACAAGCACACAGTCAAGAAAAGTCACCTGTAAAAGTCACCAATTCTCCAGTCAAAAATGACATATATTGGTGCACATACAGTAATGAATGGAACAAGAAGGAAGTCACAAACGTCTGGAATCATATAATGTATATTTACAAGCATCTACAAAAGTAAATATTCATTTTACTATATTTATATTTTTTAGTATATTAATCATACATCTCATAAACTATCTTAAAATTGTTTAAAAATGCCATACCCTATATGTCCTAACAATATCCTTTAATGCTATAATTTAACATTGTGACTGACTTTAATATGAAATTCAATACTGAGGCCATTCTCTGGCTTGTCCTTAACTGAAATAAACATTCTGGTGTGGTTGATATAATCTTGTCTGTGTGTGCATTTGTGAGAGGGTGGGGGAGACGTGACCTCAGCTTGGTTCTGTTGACTCGAGCTATACTGCCGTTTCATTACTGCTCAGTTTGGATGGGGGTTTGTTCCCTTGAGTCTCCACTTTACACCCCACCCAGGAAGATCATTATTCCTTACAGACACTCTTAATGGGTCAATGCACATACATAATGCTTTCATAAGCTATTATGCTGAGACCACCCCAATGTACACACCCCAATGACTTACATTTTAGGCCAGCAGACATGAAATGCAATACATGAACTTTTTTGTGTAGATGGGGCACTATTTAACTTAGATTTTAAGCCACTCAATAATACAATCTGGTTACTGTGTTAAGATCCTAGTTTTACAGTTGGCCACATTAGATCTTGATTATGGATATTCATAAAGATTTATTATGTTTATAATGAATATAAAATATCATACCCCAGTTGTTACGGGCATAAATTAGTCCCAGAATATTTTAATTGAATAACCTGGGGAAATGCTTAAACATAAGCTCCCTTTTTTGGCCATTAAAATGAGTAGAAATTTTGTTTAAATAATGGCAGCTCATACACCCAAGCAAATATCTCATCAATTCTGATTGCATGATGATTGTTTAGTGTGTATTGTTGACAATGCTGTTTGTGTTATATTAATGTAGATATTGCCCTTGGTCCGTTCTTTATTATAAAAGTTGCGCCTGCACGTTAGTCCTATTGTTAACAGTATGTGACCATATGCAAAGTTGTCCCTGCCCAACCAATGTTTAGCTCACACACCCTGACCAACCCTGCCATCCTAGTGTAAACCCTAATGACACGTTTTTACATGTAAGCATTTCTATAGAAGTGCCTGAGCTTGCCTCTGGAGCTCCTTTACAGGGGGCCAGTTCAACTAGTTTTTACTCCTAGCTGAATTTGAATGTCTTTACTCTCTATTGTTATGCACATAACTGAAAATATGAAATATATATAATCATATATTATTTCTTAGTAAAGGATTATTAAACCCATCCTCGATACTTTTACACATATACTATTACCTTTACACTTATACGGTTAAAAAACTCACAAAGGTATGTTTTTGTTTGTTTGTTTCCCAATACCAATTTCCCTCCAATAAACCCAATGCTCTCTCAGACAGTAAATTAGGAGCAGAGTAATAACTGTAATAGTAAAGGTAGTATGGTGGCCTTTTGATGTGTTTTGAATTAACCAGCACAAAGCAGAGAGGACCAATATATATTTGTAAGAGACAAGATGCTAAATGCTTGCTTTAGTATGAGAGTTATCATACAACAACTTCAACACAAAAAGATTGAGTGGCATCTTAGTTACTGTGTGTTTTAAAATGGATGCATGTATTTAGGGATGTTTAACCCAGTGTCAGGACATGTTATGTTACACATCCATTTCTATAATAGTGCTCATTAGTCTGTTAGTCTAGATGGAATGATTACACTTAAAGCCACAGGACATGATGCACACTATTTGCTTTTTAAATGGTTTGACTATACTTGAGGCATTATTTTACATAACCAACATCTAGTCTTTGTTTAGTTGTGTTTTGTGCGCTAGTAATTTCTACAGTTATTCCAAAACATCTGAGTATTAAAAGCAACAAATTGTGCTGTTTCTGCCATGCTTTCTGCTCCCCCAACGTTCTCACTGCTTCTTTGTACTGGATTTGGAGGGATCTTGTTAAACAGGGGACAGCTGCTTTTGGGGACCGATCAGTTGCTATGACATGTAGAAAGCAAGGGTTAGAAAGGGTTGTGTCTGTTTGTAAAATAGGGAAAGAAAGTGTGTTAACCAACCATTAACTAATATAATATAATATAACTAATATAAAATAATATTTTATTTTGACTCTTAATTAACTCTTTTGTTCTCCGTGTGCCACTGTAAAGGGGACATATGCTAAAGGTATTAAGATTAGTTTATTAACAATAGTCCTATGAATAGTTCCACCATTTACTCACAGAATAACTGTAAAGGGTATTTTTGTGTCTAAAACCTCACTGACTGCAATGTTTCAGGCTTTGTTGACAAAAACAGTCTCCTACAATACATATACGAAATAGAGTTTAAATACCAAATATCAATCACAAGTACTTAGTGTTTAAAAGTGCATGTTTACAAAAAATTTACTTCTTTTGTTCTTCTATGATCAATTACATTACCGTATATATTTTTTTATAGACTAGTGGATTTTTTTTTTTTTTTTTTTTTGAGTGCTAAAATTTAAACCTTTATGTTCGAGATTGTGGTACAGTCCAAGCTTGTTTCCTGCCTTACTATTGGCTGAGCCCTTGTTGAGGGCGTGTACAAGCCGGGCTTGAATGATTCCGCGGGAAGAAAAAAAAGCTCCTCCTTTCTTTACGGAAATCTTTACTTACTGCAGCCTGTAAACGTCAAAGACAGAACGTCATTGGATGCAGTGACACGTGCGCTAATCGTTGATTGGCCACAGGGTGTGCTTGTTATGTGGACTTTTTTTTAAAGAACCCTTCGGAAGAAAATAGCAAACTCCTCCGATTGGACAGATTAGATGTATCGAGGTCGCTGATTGGTCGTACGTATTGCCGCTTGTTGGCTGCATATTTTGAACATAAATAAGGGCTAAGCTCAGCACCTCTTTTCTCACAGCAGAGTTTGGAGAAGGTCAGAGAGAGTAGCGCTTTGACGCGGTAGCTCTCTGTCAATCCGGAACAAAGAAAATGGCCTTTTAAAACATAAAAACAATTTTAATCCGGATCATTTTAAATTTAGGCGTCTACGTCATGTGCGTGTTTTTATTCGCCGTAAACAAACTAGTGTATTTAGTTGGTTGCTAACAAGCTAACCATCGAGCTAAAGTCGAAACAACCTTTTTTGTTTGGAAAGACAACAGCCGCTTGCAGTCCGAACTCTGGCTGAGATTTGGTTTTTTTTATTGCCCTCTGACACGGAGAAAGTGTAAAAATGGAGCTCGGCAAAGCTGCAAGCGATTTCAGCCCCGTTTCCCTGGAGCCTAGCGCGGGCCCTGACTCAGTCCTGAGAGTTTGTAGGCCAACTCTGCCCGAGGTTGGGCTGAAGGGCTCCCCATGCACCAAAACCCTCTTCTCACCCGGAACTACCGTGCTGTCTCCTGTGACTAACTTAACACTCAACATGGACAATCTCGCTGTTCTCGGAGGGTGAGCATCACTGACTAGTTATTGTTGTTAGTCGCTTTTTCCAGCTAGCAGCTCTGGTTTCCTTGCTACATCTCTAGCCAGCTCTCACTTCCTCTTTTAAGAGCTGGTTTGTAACGCGCTAAAGCGTTTAGCTGTGATGGGGAAATATTCTGTTTTAGAGATTTAATACGAAGTGATTTATAGCTGTTTTTGTTTTGTTAGGCAATGTGAGACACCCAAAAGGAAGAAATTGGATAAAAATGTGCCTTTATTGAAGATTCCATCATTCGCTTCCGACACCTCTTCAGACGCAGGTGAAGTATAAAGTCCTTTTGCCTCTAATATAAAGCACTTCAGTGGTAATAATGACAGAATCGGGACTTTTTATTTGTTTATTTTTTTAAAATTCCCAAAATGTGACCATGCGTTTTACTCATGTAGTATGGTCGTGTCATCGAAATGTAGCTGCACATGCGTAGGCTGACTTTCTTCTTCCATCTCGTGTGTTTCAGGACTGGGCTTGGACTCTCCCAGCCCTGTTGACCCAATGGAGGCAGAAGAGAAGTGAGTTATACTGAATGACCCTCTGCAAGCTGTTTATCATGCATATGACGTTTGGCCAATCACATACATAGTTTAAGTTCTCCATTTCTCAAACTGAGCTTTCAGCATCCTTACAGTATTGTCTTGGGGCCAACATCCCCCAATTTCCTTTTGGCCTTTTCTGGGTGCTATTCAGCCATTGGCAAAAAGAGAGTGCATTCAAAAAGTTTTTAACAGGTCACATTTATGTTTATTACAAAATTTAATCTACATTTGGAATAGCAAATCCAAAATTAACCACTTGGACGTCATGTTTACAGTGAAGCTGGAAACCCTGGAAGCTATTTCTGTGTTTGTGGATACTAACAGCAGATTACATCTGGCTTGTAATTCAGAACTCCACTGGGATTCATGTCTGATTTTGTTTCTAAGATTTGGATGGTGATTGGCTTACCAAGATTCACACAGTCCATAGCCACTTGTCTTTTGGTGCTTACTGTAGTCTGCCACTAATCCCTGCGGTAATCTAATCCCTGAGGTTTTTGATCAAGTGCAT
Source organism: Tachysurus vachellii (assembly GCF_030014155.1). Lineage (NCBI taxonomy): Eukaryota > Metazoa > Chordata > Actinopteri > Siluriformes > Bagridae > Tachysurus > Tachysurus vachellii. Next base: position 12,277,659 of record NC_083465.1, on the reverse strand, counting down.
ATAGAAGCATTAGATTTATGGTGTGATTTGGCAACTGCATTTGTTATGGCTTGTTTGGCCAATTTGTTTATATAGACATAGTGTCACCACATCACTTGTTTAGGTAACAGATGTGCTGTAAAGAATGACTATGGTGGATTTGCAATTCACTTCAGCAGCACATGTGCCCACCTATCTTTCTGTAGACATCTGCCATTTTAGTCTGAGGTGTGCTACCTTTTTTTTTTTTTTTCTTTTCTTTTTTTTCAACTACTGTTTGTGAAGATCCCATTCATCTACAGCCCCCTTTCGACTAGCAGCTGTTTGTCACTAATGCCCTTGCATAAAGCATGAGGGGGGTTGGGTGTATAGACTGGCACACTTCAATATTTTTTTTTGAATGGAGCAGTGTGGATAGCGTGTGCTCGTCTGGGCTGATGTAATGAAAAGAGGCCCCCCATCAACCTGGCTGCACTCAGCTTACTTATTCTTCCTTTTCCTCTGCTCTAAAAGACACACACTCTTCCTCCCCCCCCTTTAAAGCACCATTCATTCCGTGCACTGACAAAGGGGGCTTGCATTAGGGGTTAGTGTTGCATGGGCATATGGTTGATTAGAAATCCCTTCTCCTAATGGGAACTCTTTAGCATACAGGTGGGGATCACCATGTTTCACACCCCAGTGTGTGATGAGGGGCCCAGTCTTGGAAAATAAATAAGTTGTTCTTTTGTGTCCTAATTTTGTGTTCTGTTATTTGACAGACTTTTCTCAGGCACACATCTAACTTTGTATTTGCTCCCTTGTTCAGGTTTGAGCAGGCCATACAGAATGCTACAAAAGTGATAAATGAGTAAGTTGATTTTCTTTTGAGCAAAATGCGTATTTGTTTCAATAGATTAATATAATTTTTTTTTTTACAGAAGAATACCAATTCGCAGGATAAACTCCTTGCCAGTAAGTAATGTTATATTTGTAATTTGCCAATTTGTTCATTGATTGATTGATTTATTTACTTATTTATTTTCCCGTTCTTTTTAGCTGCAGTTGCTGGGTCTCAGTCCCAATCTGAAGAGTAAAGATTCTGATATACCTCGCTATGGTGTCTTTAGTCAGAGCTGCACACTCAGCCTGGATAACAAGGAGAACCTTCATGATGTAAGTCTTTTGATGTGTCAGATTTGTGAACCTTCAGCGATGAATGTCTGACATTACCTGTCTAACTTCTGCATTCTTATGTAGACAAGTTTCGAATTTAAGAAGCCCACTCAGCCTGTTTCTCGCTTCCGAAAGTGTTCAGCTGGGGAGGCAAAGGAAGCTTTTGCTAGCCGACCCAACTCTGCTCCTGCTCTTATGGTAACGGTAATTTGAACTTCAGTACTTCATTGTTTTATGGTCATTGGTATTCTGATGATAAAATGCATGCAGACTTAATTCTTGCTCATATCCACAGCTTTCTCCTACCTCATCTAATCAGCTAGCCTCACCAGATAGTGACAGTCCCTTCACACTGCGATGCACATCATTCTCCAGTTTTCCTAACGATGACGACGATGGTTTTTTGGATGTGCTTGATGATGTAGAGGTGAGTAGTGTTTTTGTATTTGCTTTCTAATTTTATTTATTTTTAAGGAAAAGAGGAGAAAGGTAAACTGAAGATACCTGAATTGTAACAATGGAAAACTGAATAAACCAAATGGATGTTTGTGTTTTTGATTTCCCTGACACTGGTAGACGGACTCTGAGGTACCTATGGGAATGGCCAGTTTGCTCACAGCTCCTCTGGTTGCTGACCAAAGCATAGAAACTGCAGATTCGGTATGTGGTGGGGTTTTATTTTTTGTTTGTTCTTCCGTAAACTTTTTAAAAGATTTGATAAATGCTACACTGGTTATGCTCATGGCTGACTTGATGGCTTTGTGCTTGTTATGGTTGCAGCCGGTTCGCTGTCGGCCACGGGGGCTGTTTCGTTCCCCATCGATGCCAACAGGAGGCCGACCGGCACTTAAAAGACCAGATAGGCCCAGAGATGACAACACGCCTGTACGTGTTAAGAGGAGGAGAAGTGTTGCTGGGTCGCATGTCACAGCCATGGAGCAGGATGATGCTGTTCCTCAACAGGTAAGTCCCACAACCATGTTTGCACTAAATGATTATCTCTGAAACTTGTTCCTGATTCTAACCACACCCCCCCCCCCCCCCCCTTTTTTTTTTTTTTTTTTTTTTAAAAAAAAACAGGTTCAGCGCTCAAAATCTTTTAATCATACAGAGATAGAAAGACTGTTGGATGCTGACCCCAGTAATGTGATTGGAGATTTTACCAAGGTGAGTGTGGCTGAACTACTCTGGCTGAAATTTAGTTTCTAGGGTAGATTTGGTATTTAAGTTTTGTGTTTTTTTTCCCTTTTCTTTTAAATATATTTTGTAGCCTCCTGCTTTGCCCACAGTTGATGGAAAACACCAGGACTTGAAATACATCACTCCAGAAATTGTAAGTGGTCACTCAAGGTAATCGGAAATGTATTGAATCATATTCATTTTTGGCTTATGTTAAAGTTTTCCTCCCTTCCTTTGTGCCATCAGATGTCTGCAGCAATGAACAGAGAGTTCAGTGATGTGGTGGAGAGGCTGTTCATCATTGACTGTCGTTATCCATACGAGTATGAAGGAGGACATATCAAGGTGAGGATGATGCTGTTCTTTGTGTTGATCTTCAGGCATTGCTTTGTGTTTAACTTTTGAAGCTGACCACGGAAGTTCTTTATTGAGCAGTACACAAAATTTGAAATCTTGTATGTTACACTTCTCATTACTTTTATTTGCTGACTTGTTTTTGTTAGGGTGCGCTAAACTTTCATCAAGAGGACCAGGTTGAGGAGTGCTTTTTCAAACAGCCCATTCTGTCAAAATGCCCTGAAAAGCGCGTGCTGCTGGTGTTCCATTGTGAGTTTTCTTCCGAACGTGGTCCCCGGATGTGCCGCTTTGTACGCGAGCGAGATCGTTTCCTCAATGAATATCCCAATCTCCATTACCCTGAACTGTACATACTAAAGGGAGGTTACAAAGACTTCTATCGCCTTCATAAGGTGTGATGCTTTACTCTTGGTTCTTAGTAATTTTTGTATTCCATGGCAGGTACATTATACTTCAAATCTTTACTGATGTGTGTTTTTTGTTTATGAGCAGATGGAATGTGAGCCCCAGAATTATAGGCCGATGATTCATGAGGACTTTAAGGATGATCTGAAGAAGTTTCGCCTTAAGAGCCGGACATGGGCAGGAGAGCGAAGCAAAAGAGACATGTACGACCGCCTTAAAAAGCTCTGAGGCACATGCATGCCTTCAGGTTTACTGCCTAATGTCACTCACACTGTGTTCACATGATCAGTATGTAGCAGTGACCTATTGAATATTGTTCCAATCCTCTGCCCATGGTCAAAGCATGCTTTACTGCCTTAACTCGATCATACATTTTACACCAACTTACCTGTCCCAATGGATTACTGCTGGTGGGTTTTATGCCAGTCCTATTTTTTTCCCCCCATTCCAGCTGACAACCTCCAAGCACTTAAATTTCTAGTGTTTATGGTGAATAGTGCTCCTGTTTTTCTGATGCAATCAAAATCTTTGTCCCTGCCAATCTGGGTCTGAGCCATATCTACAGTTATTGTAATTAGTTTATCAGAACCAGCCAGTGTTTTAAATGTTATTCAATTATGTGCATTCCAATAATATGGGTCAATATCAGTGTGTTTTAAAGAAGGTATTTAACTGTCGCTTGAAAGGTTTTAACAGTAGAGTATGAATGACTAGTGCTGTTTAATTGTCAGAAGGCCTGGGTGTAGAGTAGTAGTGAATGCAGTGTGTGGGTTACTTTGGCCATTTTGCACTGCCCCACTTTCTTTTCTTTTTTTTGAGAGTTCTTATGATGATTCCTATATTTTGAAATTTTCATTGGAAGCATAAAATATTTTCACTTTCAATATTTTTGTCATGGATATTGTCTTGAACTGCACTCAATCAGGGAGACAGACTTGGCTGATTGCTGCTGGTCAGCGTGAGAACCTTGTTCACCAAAATGCCCAGCAATAAACCTGCATGTAACTTTTTTTTTTTTTTCTTTTTTTAAAATAACATTGTGTTGTAATGATTCCCCCTTCTCTAAAAGCTAATGTTGTGTGTAAGATGGTGTATTGAGTCTCTGCTTTTGGCCATGTTTGGTCCTGTGTGTGTGAGTGGAAGATCTCTTAACTGCAATAACAATGTGATGTTGGGGGAATAAACTACTTCAATCTATTTGTGCAAATGTGACTTTTTTTTTTTTTTCCCCCCACACCTCCTTTTTGTGGGGTTTTATGCCTCTTCAAGTTCTGTTGCTTTGTGTCTGTGTTTCTAATCCGCCTGCCAAGGCGGGCAATAAAGGTGGTCATAGAGCAATTTCAAGACCCCTCTAATGGGTAGTAGCCAGCTGTTCGCCTGACACACCATAGCCTCATGATACACAGTTGTAGCAGAACATAAAATTCAGGTTTAAACTATAAAACTGTATAACTTCTAAGAAACTGTCAGCTAAATGGTTAAGAACACAACTATAACCAAACTAACAAGCTGCATACAAATCTCCCCCCCCCCCCATCTTTCCTTCACATGATTAGCATTTTTTCCCCGTGCTAAATAGCACATCTTAGACATGTGAGTAATGTACACATTTTTGTCTTGAGCAAACTCTTGAATAGGTGATTAGTTGAGTTCTTCAAAGGTGTCAGCAGCTGTTAACTTAAGCTGTTAGTGAATTATCACCGCACTGAAGCATGTTTTTACTTTTTTTTTTTTTACTGCTCCTGTGATGTGTGTATGGTGTTATGATAATCTGTTCTCATACTCATTTCCATGTGCAAAATGGTTAAATTAACAACCTCTATTTAATTGCAATGTTTTCTTATTCAGACTAGGTTGACCCTTGTATTGCTGAATCATGTTTTCTTTTTTTTTCTTTCTTTCTTTAGCTAACTGACCCAGATTTCAATTTAAACAGACAAGTTTGTTTATTAGTTAGTAAAAGTGTGGTGGTCTGTAAAAATCCTTTACACCATTATATTTGAAAATCTACAGTGTGTAAACAGCTCTACTGGACGAAAATCACAAAGTCCTACCATTTGTTTACCCCTAAAGGTGAAAAGGCGATCATCTACATGTCTCATCTAAAGTGTAAGTCATTCATGGAATTTTTACACTTCTGTTAGCTCCTGCTAGAAATGGCTGTAGATGACTGAGCAATCATTTTAGCTTGTCTTAACTCTTGTGATTTTAATGTCAGATTAAAGTCATTAAATCTTTTTTTATTTCTTTTATCTGGAAAAAAGGTTTTTAATTAGCTATTTTATACAGGCAGAGTTGAGTAAAATAGGATCATAGACTTTGTGAGTTTCCATTTAGTGAATAATTCAGTCAGGGTGCTTCTAAATTTAAAACTATCCTTTACTGTCATTGGTAGGTTTTGGTTGAAACTGTTATGAAGGCCACATCCTGTTATTACTGCAAAACACAGTTCTTTGGAAGTTCAACCCATTGTTAGAGAAGGCACGTTTGTCTTTTAATAGCCAAACCATTGTTTGATTACTTAGTTTATTTTATGGCCCAATCTCTCTCACTCCATCTAAGTTTCTTTCCACATGTGCTTTAGCTGGTGGCAATGCAAGTAAAACAAATCCAGATCCTCCTTTTAATGACTTGTAGGGGATGTTTTTTCTCAGGATCTGGATAAGTGCACCATCATTGTGTAAGATCAGCATATGGGTGATCTAAAAGAGCTGTGTCACAAAATTACAGGTTTTGTCTGTCTGCACCTGGGGGTTTGCTGCTTTTGAAGAGGCCTGCTTTCACAAATTGCACAGATATTCACCAGACTAAAAGCACTATTTTTTTTCTTTGACTGAGCAAATATCTTTGGAAACACTGACATGGAAAAAAGCTAGTGGAATTACATTTTTGAATTGAATTTGCTGTCTAGAAGGACACTAATAAACTGATAAATGACCTACATTTGGGGAAACATTTTATTTGTAATTATTTTTGCTATTTCGTAGCTAAAAAGAAGCCTTTTATGATTGTTACTCGCTACCCTTTAACCTTTATTACTGTGGAGGATTTGAGTGATTTGTGCTTCTGTTGGATGGTTAGCATAAATTTGAACTGGGGGGTTTCTGCACTGCAGGGTTAAGTGAGCATGTCTCTAGCAGTTGTTAAGTAACAGCTGCCCTGTGTATTTGCACACACATTCATGAGTCATGCCCAAAAGCAAGAAAGAACTCTTCTTGGAAATATGTGACAGCATTTTGCGGTTTTGCTGTAATTCTTATCCATGTGTGCACTTAGACTGATGTCACTTTCAAATCAAATCAAATTTTATTTGTCAAATACACATACATACAGGGTACGACATGCAGTGAAAAGCATCTGTCTGGTATTTAAGTATAAAAGGATTGCAATTAGGGATAAAAATAAAACCAAAAACAAAAGGAGATAGATAAATAAAAAGTATAAACTATATAAAATATGAAAATATATGTGCAAAAATAATGTATATACATAAATATGTATATTTATGTATACATACACATAAATATACATAAATGCATATGGTTTTTAATGATTGTCCTTAAAGTGTCTATGTGCAGTATGGTGTGTATAAAGTGCCACTGTGCTGTTCAAGTCCAGAGTTAAAGTGTCATAGTGCAAAAAAGGTGTGCAGAAAAACAGTGAAGATGGAGGGAGAGGTCCAGTACTAGATCCTGGGTGTTTCCTGGTTTAAACTCTGAATGGCCTGTGGGAAGAAGCTTCTCTTCATTCTCTCCGTGTTTGCTTTTAAGGAGCTCGGTGTGGATGGTACGTTCAGCTGACCACACTGCCCTCTGGAGGGCTCGCCTCTCCTGCATGGTGCTGTTCCCGAACCTGGAAGTGATGCTACCCATCAGGACGCTCTCAATGGTGCAGGTGTAGAAAGTCTTTAGCACCTGAGAGGGTAGTTTGAAGTCCCTTGAGCGTCTCATATGGTACAGACGCTGCTGGGCCTTCACCAGGGTGTTGATGTGACAGGACCAAGACAGGTCCTGTGTGATGTGGACACCTAGGTACCGGAAACTTTCCACTCTCTCCACTGGGGTCCCGTTGATATTTAGCGGTTGGTATGACCGATCCTGCTTCGTGCTGATGTCCACTATCAACTCAGTCTTGCTGACTTTCAGGAGAAGATTGTTCTCCTGGCACCATCTCTCACTTTTTAACATACTGCATTAGTGTATTAAAATGTAATATATATATTTTTTGTGCTTTAGGTTAAGATGTTTAAAGTTTAAGATATTATGCGATATTTTAACCAGTTTTTGTTTAAAATGTTTTAGCTGAGAATGTTTATGAAACAGCTGTGTGTTCCTTAGTGTTTTCACTGGGTAATTGGAATCAGCCTGAGGTAAGAAACTCCTCACACACCAGGTGCTGCTGACTTGCACCATTCATTTGACTTAGTGTCAGATTTAATTCATTTACTTATAGCTGTTTACTGATTTTCGAAATTGAGAATAATTAACGAGGAAACAGCCTTTAGCCTTAACATCTGTCTCTTAAGTTGTATCATAATTTAGCGCTGAACTAATGTCGCCATCTTGTGTTAGCATTGAAGCTTTACGTATGAGGCTTGTCATTGGTCACGTGACTAAAACCCGGAATTTTTTTTTGTGTTTAACGTCGAACGGATCAGATATTATTCATTAAACAATATATATTTCTTATTGTTATTTTTAATTGTGTAATTTTGCCAAAACTTGCCAAAGTGTTTTGCAATAGAAACGTAGGAAAAGTATAAAGAAATGTAGGATTTGTTACGGATATGTTATTCTAGTTATATTTATGCTGTTTTTTTTCTTGTGCTAAACATCTATCCGTGGACGTTTATTGCGCTTTATTCCATCCTGTAAGTTTAACATGCATGTTAACTCTATAATTGCGCATTACGAATTTCTCTACGAGAACCTCAAATTGCTGAGTTATTATTGATCTTATTTTTTTAATCTAATTGTTTTGCTTTTAAGTAAAGCTGATTTGCTTTCAGGGTAGCATGATGTGGGTATACTTGCCCCATCAAAGTTCCAGGGTCAGAGTTTCATGTTTGTGGGGTGGGGGTCTCCTCTGGGTTTTCAGGTTGGCTCCTTCTGTCCAAACCATGTATGTAGGTGGATTGACTGTATCAGATTGCCCAATATTGTTAATGAGCATGTGAATGTGTATGTGTAAATGGTGCGATGCAATGTACGACCCATCTCCTACCTTGTGTCCTTTGTTGCTGGGATTGGCTCCAGTTTCACTAAAACTGTTACTTAGAGAAGGATGTATCTATAACTGAAGAAGAATAAATAGATGAATGATTTGTTGTCAGCCCATATTCCTGCTAGTCTGTGCTAGCACAGACACTTATGCTTGCTGATGGATAAGGTAGAGAGAAATTTCATGTTTTTTTGTCTAAACGACATACCCAAATTTAAAGTGGTACAGCTCCCATATACTTTGACACTCAGGGGTGTGTCTCATATCATTGGAAAGGAAACAATCTCTGGTTACTGATACAAGGATCAGGGTGATTCTAGACCTCACTGACACAGAGTTACAGAGGCTAGAATGGAGGGTTTTTATTTCCGTCAGTCATTCATCTGTAAACTGACTAAAATACACTGCTATAAACACATCTAATGAGATAAAGACAAACTCAAGGTCATAGCCACATGGCTTAGCTTACTACAGAAAAAAGTTTGAAGTCAAAAGACTCAAAAATGGATTTTATATGTATTAATTTCTACAGATATGTCTGTGCGTTTTTGTTTTGTGCCATTTGGAGACTCCAAAAGGAACTTTGGTTACCAAGACTGCATGCTGAGTTTCAAAGGCTTATAACTTTTGAACCCCTTTGCCTAGAAACATAATCTTGGTATCTGATGAAAGCTCTGAAACATTGAGGTATTTTATGTATTTGGATTTGATGTCAGTCAATTAGGCACAACATTACATTAGCATAACCACACAAAACCCATATTCTTCCATTCTGCCTGAGAGATTTTGATAAAAACGGGCAAAGTGCACTGTAAAAGTTTTTTATATAGAAAGATTAGAAAATTTAATAACTAAACTATGCAAAATACAAATACACACACATGAATGAAGCAAAAAGTATTTACATGACCAAAGAGCCTGAGAAAATGACAAAACTCACACACGAATGATAAAAAACTATTTACATAATATATAAAATTAAAAATTGTTCAGGGTGTGCCATGTGTTGTAACAGTCCCTGGTTATTGTGAAGCACAGGCACACATCACAGGAGGAGCATTTCACTGTGGTCCTCTGGTGGCAGTGGACACATCTCCTCCGACCTACGGTGCCATCCTGTGAAAAATGTACAGGTTTGTGTAAGGCACCTTGGGGAGCAGGAGTGGGTGGCTGTGGAGGGGCTGTGGTGGTAGACCCAGCCGCTTTCAGTTCCATCACCAGGGTCTCACGAAAGGCCTTGTGTGACATCACCTTCTCCTGCCTTGCAATGGCCATCTCCTTGTACAGGATAAAGGCGTTGACAATGGCGATGTCGATGAAGTGGAACAGGAAAGACCGGTACCACTTCTTGGTCTTGTGCAGGATGGAGTAGTAGCCAATCAGGGCATTGGACAGGTCCACACCACCCATGTTTCTGAGTAGAAAAGGAACATAGCCGTTATATTACACTGATATTGATGCATTGTCATGATATCAAAATTCAATTCAAAGAGTTGAAACTATGAAAACACTGTACATACCTGTTGTAATCCATGATGGCTGGTGGAATGGGGACATCCTTTATAGACCACTGCCCATCTGCCCCCTTGATCCTTCTCTGGACTGTATCCTCTCCATGTGCTGCATGGATTGTGGAACACATTAGCACATCTCTGGTGTCCCTCCACTGAACAAACACCATGGGCCCCTCGCGGATCCAGCGAATGGTGCCCCGGGGAGCCCGCCTCTCAAGCCCGCCTGGCCGGTCTTTGGGGAACCCAATACGCTGTCCGCGAATGGTACCGCAGGCCCAGATCTTCTTTGCCAGCAGGTCACGAAAGAGATCTGGGCTTGTGTAAAAGTTATCCACAAATAACTTGTACCCGGTACCAAGCAACTGCGTATTCATGAGCCGCATTACGGAGTCATAACTGAGCCCCTTGACAATTTGTGATCCCTTGCCTTCGTAGATGAAGAAGTCCCAGGTGTAACCATTGGTGGAATCCGCCAGCACAAACAGCTTATAACCCCACTTCACAGGCTTGTTCTTCATGTTTTGGCGGAGATTGTTGCGGGCTTTGGATGCGACCATCCTCTCGTCAATTGCAACACACTGGTGGGGTTGGTAAAACGCCATGCACACCTGCCTAACCTCATTGTACATTGGCTTAATTTTACAAAGCCTGTCGTACCCAGCGGTGCCTCTTTTTAAGTTGTTGGCAGCATCGTCATCTATGTCACTGAGGTGGATGGCGCGTGAGATGGCTTTGAACCTGCGCCCTGACATCACACTCGATGGAAAAGAAAAGGTGTATAGTTCAGACCTTCTCCAATAGTCATTGATGTTCTGTGCCTTGACTAGTCCCATGTAGATAATAATCGCCAAGTACGACATCATCTCTGGCAAGGTGATCCTCTGAAAGGTGTCTGGGTGGTCAGTTTCTCCAAACTTGTTGGAATTGTTCACAATGACTTGGAGTATATCATTGGTCACAAACAAATTAAATAACTGTAGAACGGTGTATTGTACACCACCCATGAGCTGGCTACCAGGTGTGCGTGCTGGGTGGAAGGATGGCTGTTCAGGACTGATGTCCTCCACATCAGTGCCTTGCCATGCACCTTCAGGTCCAGAACTCTTCTCTGGAGTGCTTCTCCCTCCTGCTCTCCCTCTGGCACTTCCTCTGGCACTTCCTCTGGCTCTTTCTCTGGCTCTCCCCCTCCCCTGTCTTGCAGACTGTGTGGAGGTAGAGGGATGGGGTTCCAACTCCTCCTCCTCTTCTTCCTCCTCCTCCTCCTCCTCCTCCTCTTCAAGAGTCATTGGGGTCCTCGTGGGCCTCTTTGGATCTGGCTGCCAATCCGAGTCAGATGACTCTGGCTCTCTGAAACACAGAAATGCAATGATTAGCTTATCTCACACCTCATACAGACACACTAACATCCCCTAACACCCAGAATAAACCCACTGCAATACCAGGCAGGTGTTGTTATTTACACAGAACCCTTCCCAAAATACAAAGTTTCTGTATTGACCACAGTCAGAGAATTTACAATTCTCAATTTACAATGAGAAATTACACATTTACAATTTTCCCTCACACACACGCACGCACGCGCGCACACACACACACACACACACACACACACACACACACATATATATATATACACGCATAAAATAATAAATACATAACATAACATGTACTCACAGTTCTAGATCAGGATCTCTTCCATTTAGAAAATCCTCCTCAGCTTCAGAGTCCACAGATACTTCGCTTCCATTTAGAAAATCCTCCTCAGATTCAGAGTCCACAGATTCTTCACCTTCCGAAGAGGACGCAATATCGTCGTCGGATCTTTCGGCCAACATAGCAGCTGTCTTCTTCTCTGTTAACCTCTTCTTTCCGAACATTCCGAAATGTTTCCAAAACTATGTAAAAGTTGTCCAAAAACCTCACTAAAGTCGCTCTCTGCAATAACACCCACTCGCAAAATGTTTGTGTGAGAGCGCACGCTTTACGCGTGCGCAAAACCTTTATTGCGCATGCGTAACACGTGCGCACTCACACAAATATTTTTTCGACTACGGCACGATCTGTGATCCAGATCCTTTATAATTTTATAAGATTATAAAATAATCTTATAATTGCCTATGTGTGCATAGTAACAATTAGAAATAAGAAACATTTAGAGATGGAGAAGTAAACTTTTTTTTTTTTTTTTTTTTTTTTACTTGTGTAGTGTTAATTTCGTCACCTATTTTTAATTTAGTCTTAGTCTTGTGCCAAATGTTCTTGTTAGTTTTAGTTATATTTAGTCATTCACATATCTTTTTTGTTAGTCTTAGTTTTAGTCGACTAAAAGTCTTTTAATTTTAGTCTAGTTTTAGTCAAAAAGCTTGACCACATCTGGAATCTATTGTAAGAATAAATAACGAGGCCTCATTAAATGCAATAATATCAGGAACACAAGTGTTATAGTGGAAATAAATAACTTAATGAAAAGCCTAAGATCAAAACTGTAGGTGTGTATATATATATATATATATATATATATATATATATATATATATATATATATATATATATATATATATATATATATATATAAATTACCGACTTAATGCAAGTTATACATGGTATTGCACACACCATTATTGATGATATTTGGAGCAATATTACATGTAATTGTTAAACTTGATTCCCTTACATATACATTTGCTTTTAAGCCTAATTATTAATTTTGATTATGATGTGATTGTGACAGGGGCGTGGGAAGAGGTTTCAGGTTGGGTGTGCTGAGTTTTTTCTGTCACCACTTTTGAATAAGAAACAATATCAAGGCTATAAAACTTGTCAAAACTCCGCGAATCACAAAAGTATCAGTGAGAAGTTGAGAACACTCGTTTAAACAGTGCATGCACTCGAACTTGACTGCACATCAATTTTTTACTTTATTGATACTGCTTTAATCGTAATGCAAAGACCGGTCATCGGGACATAAGCTGTCATGTACAATAAAAGAGCCTGCGCAGCGATAGGAAATATAATTTAACACAAAAAGCTGCCTAGACCAGGGGTGGACTTGCGCTCAGGAGATTTTTTTTTTTTTTTGAGCGGCGTGTGGACAAATTCTTTCTATGCACACACTATTTTATTTCTTGATAACAGACCGCTGCGAACTATAACACACCGTTGCCATGAAAAACAGAGCGTTGCCATGGACACACAGGATTCTAAACTTACCCAGATAGCAATTACGTTTGGGCCACATGTGGGTATTATCTGGCACATATGGCCTAGATGTGGCGTGGCTATACAGATATGGGCCAAATTGTGGCCATATTTGTTTTGCCATAACTTTAAAATCGGAGGGAAATGCTCTCTTGGTTCACAACTCATTTTGCGGTATATGGCCCAGATAACAACGAACACATGAGAACCATATGTGGTTGAGCTATGGCACACAGTGAGAAACACGACTTGTGGTAAACATTTGGCTTATACTTGGAAAAACACAGGAATCCTGAAATCAAGTGCGGCAGACATCCGCCGTTCCACACCTCAGGTTGCTATGCATCTTCCCTCCTATTGGTGGAGTGAGACTACGGCGCGAATGTGACTGAGACTCGGGCAGCGGGCGGCATTTCTGCTTTCCTCACGACTGTGTAGGCTACGTTCAGGTAAGTGATTGGCACTTTAAAGTCATATAATTGAAATATTCAGCATTATGTGTCAATATTACATGTTATAAGCGTTTAGTTATTAGTTTAATTGAGGAAGGGGTCAAATTAGCTAATATTTTCCTCAGTTTAACAACACAGTTTAATGTTCGCTACGTCCGCTGGTTTGCCGTTTTAAATTCCGATGTTTTTGGCTATAAATCAACAGCACTTAAGTAAAGTTGGCCGCATATTTACAGATTGGAGTTTCCCGAGTCAATAACTCCTGAGCTAAACGCTGTTACTACACAAATAACACCTCTTTTTTTTATCATAGTAATGTAGAGACGCAGCTACAACCCAATTTTCCTCAAAATCAGCTTTCCTCCGTGGTGGACAAAATACATAAGTCTCTATGTGCGAACCAAGGGACCGTCTGCAAAGTGCAAAACCCGAAAAGCGAATACTAAAAACAGTCAACTTGGGAGAAATGTCTTTTTGTATAATTTTTATGTTTTTTTTTATATGAAAATATTTCCCCCAAAAGGAAAACACATTTCCCCCAAATAAGTGTTGTAGTATAACTATCAGGACATCAGAGATGTGTGTGAGCTGGTGACAGTACAGTGTATTACAGTGATGTGTGTGAGCTGGTGACAGTACAGTGTATTACAGTGATGTGTGTGAGCTGGTGACAGTACAGTGTATTACAGTGATGTGTGTGAGCTGGTGACAGTACAGTGTATTACAGTGATGTGTGTGAGCTGGTGACAGTACAGTGTATTACAGTGATGTGTGTGAGCTGGTGACAGTACAGTGTATTACAGTGATGTGTGTGAGCTGGTGACAGTACAGTATTACAGTGACGTTATTGACTTTTTTAGTATTCGCTTTTCGGGATTTGCACTTTGCAGACGGTCCCTTGGAATCTGTCTCATGCACTGAAAGTAATGCATGTCTTTTTTAAAGCAGAATACATCGTGTTGTAAATTTTAACCGGTTGTTGAAAAAGTATTCTAAAAATATATTCTAAAAACAAAATCTAAATAATTTGTTATAAGAAATTATGGTATTATTATGGCCCACATATTGAAAAATACAATTTGCAATTCCTTTCGAAAATATACTGGAATTTTTTTTTTTTTGGTCAATCAGAGGTGGTTAATTATTGCAATTAAAAATATTAAAGGAAATAATTTATATTAAATGATTTTTTCCCCATTATCCTCCAGCTCTAACTTCCAGGTTGTATTGCTGCTAGCATTATTTAAATTTATCTTTATTGCAGGTGCAGTCAGGCAGAATCCCCTTACTGCAAAAGCCTCAAATAAAGACATAATCAACATAAATGGTTGCACCTCGCTGGAGACCGAGAGGGGGGGTAGGAGGGAGCGAATGAAGAAACACAAGGCCCAACAAAACACTGCCGACCCTCATTGGGCACATCAAAACCACATCAAAATGTCCCTGCACATCAAAACTCACTTTCTCAATTCAAGTTCTCTGTACAAGTTACTCTGATTTTTTTGTATTTTTTTCTGTGATTTTTATTACTCTGAGTTGAATACATTCTTAAATGTATTCTTATGTTTACTCTTAAAGCTGTAATTATTTAAACACTTGTTTTGAAGTAAATTGTTTTGAGTACATTTGTTGTTGAGTGTTTCATTTACCTTTAAGTTAATTAGATATTTACATACTGTCAGCTGCATGTGGGTCACATATGGGCCGTTAGATTTTAACAGAACTCAACCATACTAAAATTGCATATAAGGCTCACATATGGGCCACATTAAATTGTATTATTTGTCTCATGTTTGGTGGACTTATGGCACTCCTTTGGTTTAGTTCTTTCAAAGAAGAGGTGTGCCATATTTGGGCCACATAAAATTACATTAGGCTTATGCTTGGTGGACTTATGGCACTGCTTTGGTTCAGTTTTGGCAAAGAATACGTGTGCCATATTTGGGCCATATAAATTACATTAGGCTTATGCTTGGTGGACTTATGGCACTGCTTTGGTTCAGTTTTGGCAAAGAATACGTGTGCCATATTTGGGCCATATAAATTAGATTAGGCTTATGCTTGGTGGACTTATGGCACTGCTTTGGTTCAGTTTTGGCAAAGAATAGGTGTGCCATATTTGGGCCATATAAATTACATTTGGCTTATGCTTGGTGGACCTATGGCACTGCTTTGGTTCAGTTTTGGCAAAGAATAGGTGTGCCATATTTGGGCCATATAAATTACATTTGGCTTATGCTTGGTGGACTTATGGCACTGCTTTGGTTCAGTTTTGGCAAAGAATAGGTGTGCCATATTTGGGCCATATAAATTACATTTGGCTTATGCTTGGTGGACTTATGGCACTGCTTTGGTTCAGTTTTGGCAAAGGAGATGTGGGCCATTTCTGGGCCGACAAACACAAACTAATCTGGGCCACAGCTCAGCTGTTTATCTGGCCCAAATCTGGGCCAAAGGAAATTTGCTGACTGGGTAGAGACGGCGCGCACTATTTTCTTTAGCGGAAACAATACAATTGTTTTTAAATAAATAAACTTCTTTTTAAATCATCATTTTGTGTCAAATTATCGATTTATTTGGTAGGTAGCAATATAATAAGCGGGATCCGCTTCTCGGACCTGTAACTTGAGCAACAGCGCGAAGCAGCGAACTCGTTGTGAATATTTTAAAGGCGTAACAGCTGATGAAAAAGCAGAGACAATTGTAGACAAAAATGAAGAGAGATTTTATCTTAGTTTTTATTTTATACAAAACATTTTCGTCTCGTCTTTTTTCGTCAACAATAATTCATGTTAATTTAGTCTTAGCGTTTTTGGACAGTGGTGCAGTCTTGTCATCGTCTCGTCTTAGTCATAAAAAAAAGGTTGTTGACGAACATATTTCGTCTCGTCTCGTCTGACGAAATTAACACTAATACAGACGCTGCTGGGCCTTCTTCACCAGGGTGTTGATGTGACAGGACCAAGACAGGTCCTGTGTGATGTGGACACCTAGGTACCAGAAACTTTCCACTCTCTCCAATGGGGTCCCGTTGATGTTTAGCGGTTGGTATGACCGATCCTGCTTCGTGCTGATGTCCACTATCAACTCTTAGTCTTGCTGACTTTCAGGAGAAGATTGTTCTCCTGGCACCATCTCTCACTTTTTAACATACTGCATTAGTGTATTAAAATGTAATATATATTTTTTGTGCTTTAGGTGAAGTTTAAGATATTATGCGATATTTTAACCAGTTTTTGTTTAAAATGTTTTAGCTGAGAATGTTTGTGAAACAGCTGTGTGTTCCTTAGTGTTTTCACTGGGTAATTGGAATCAGCCTGAGGTAAGAAACTCCTCACACACCAGCTGCTGCTGACTTGCACCATTCATTTGACTTAGTGTCAGATTTAATTCACTTATTTATAGCTGTTTACTGATTTTCGAAATTGAGAATAATTAACGAGGAAACAGCCTTTAGCCTTAACATCTGTCTCTTAAGTTGTATCATAATTTAGCGCTGAACTAATGTCGCCATCTTGTGTTAGCATTGAAGCTTTATGTATGAGGCTTGTCATTGGTCACGTGACTAAAACCCGGAAATGTTTTTGTATTTAACGTCGAACGGATCAGATATTATTCATTAAACAATATATATTTTTATTGTTATTTTTAATTGTGTAATTTACCGACACTTTCCAAAGTGTTTTGCAATAGAAACGTAGGAAAAGTATAAAGAAATGTAGGATTTGCTACGGATATGTTATTCTAGTTATATTTATGCTGTTTTTTTTCTTGTGCTAAACATCTATCCGTGGACGTTTATTGCGCTTTATTCCATCCTGTAAGTTTAACATTGTTTAACATGCATGTTAACTCTATAATTGCGCATTACGAACTTCTCTTAGTGTAATAATTGTGTTGTTGTTGTTATAAAGAAGTCATGGTGGTGTGCTTTCTGATCCACACCGTGTGTCCGGTGAGCGCGCTCCCTGCTGGTGAGAGCAGGGTACTGTACTCTCGCCTGTTCGGGCCGGAGGAACTCACACTGCTCCATAGAACCGCCGAGCACCAGCGACTGGCTCAAAAAGAGACTGTAGGGCTCGTAGCCAGGTAATATTCACTCGCCCACATTTCACCAACTCTTACATACTGCTGTTGGCAGTGACTTCACATGCTGTGCTTTATTGTAACCCCATTCACTTCCTTCCCTTTTTTTTATGTATATTCAGAGGAATCTGCACAACCATAATCATACAGAATTAGAAGTGTGCTCACTTCATCTGTCCCCCTTTCACTCTCACCATAGAAATCCGGGTGGGATATTAACTGCTCGGTTTGTGTCTTTGTGTTTGATTCCCATCTCTGCCCTGTGTGCATGTTCTTCCCCCTTCGCTGGTTTCCTCCAGGTAATTTGGCTTTCTCTCCAAGTCCAAAGACATTTGCTGTGGGCTGACTGCTGTTTCTAAATTGTATGTAGTGTGTGAATGGGTATGTGTGTAGTGTTCACACCCCATCCAGTGTCACCCGGTATAGGCTTTAGGCTCCCGTTTACCCTGTGTGATGACAAACAGTACATGGATGGAAAGTTTCTTTGTAGGGCAGAATGGGGTCGCCAGGGCTTGCTGGTATAAACAGGACATAAGTGCCCTTGTCTTTCAAAGATAAAAAGACATAAGCAAAAGGTTTGATTTTTAACACCCACATCAGATTTGTCAACAAATGTACAGATTATATTGGATTGTTTTGCAATTGGAAAACAAAAATACATACATGTAGCATGAATGGGGTGGTCATCACATTCTTTGTGTTCAGGTTTACTGAACACAAATGTGCTGGATTATTTATTCTAACATCCTTTTATCAAAATTAATTTGGAAGAGAACCAAAAAGTAGATGGACTAATCACACATTGTCTTGTTGAACAAAAAAATAGATTACTTAACGAGTGTAGTGTTTTTTTGGTTTGATCAAAAGAGGTGAATTTAGCACGTTTGGTAATCGGTGGATTGGTAGACATTAGATTTTGACGAAATGTAAAGGTGCACATTTGAATAACCAAGTCATGTCTAATACTGAATCTGTGAGCACCACGTGGGTCTGTGGGCTTGGAACTTTGTTTAGTTTCTGTATGCTCCCATTAGGCCACATTTTACACAACAATATCACAAAAATACCACAACAAAAATTAAGGCAACAAAATCACTATCTAACAGATGATACACAAATCTATGGTGTATTAGCAATGTATTAAGATCCTAACCATAACCCTTCAGTATTTTGCACACATTATTGCGTTATAGATTTAATTTAAAACATTTCTGGCCATCAGGCTGCACACTATAAGGGAATTATAGCAAGAACTGTAGAATGTAGAAATTCTTGAAAACAAGAATGATCATTTTTCTAAATGATCTACATTATGCATGAATTAAGCCTTTGATTGTGATATATTTGATAAGTTGCTTAAGTTATAATGACTTTGATAGCCACCTTGAAGATAGAGAAATAATGTTTTTCACAGTAGTTTGTATGGTAATAGTGAGTTATACCTTATCTCACTTTTGAAAAGCTGCACTGCACAATGGCAAAGCTACACTCCTTTATCACAGCAGTTGCTTCAGAAGTCTGTGCATCCCTGTCTATATATCACTGTACTACAATAGCTCCCTGGGTTGCACTAACAATTAAAGGTCTCTAGTCAAGAGTTATTAATCAAGCACTTGGGAAGTACTTGTTTACAAATTGTTTGAACAAGAATACCGTCCAGGTAACAATGCTGGAAACATGATTATGATCGGTATAAGTTAACAGCCTTTACATGTGTATTTGCTAAATACAGCACCTCAAAAGAATAATCAAGTAAAGAGCACTGAACAAATGTTGTAATAGATACGCTGTGTGCGCTTTGAGAGACAATCATCAACTACTTTGGCATTATTTAGAATAGTTCATACAAAGTCCTTAAGCAATTCAAGCAGCAATAGTGGTGAAGCTACTGTCAATGGATTCTAAGGGGGAGAGTCTTTTGGAAGTAATTTTAATTCATAATGATATTTTTTATAGAAGCTCAAATTGCTGAGTTATTATTGATCTTATTTTTTTAATCTAATTGATTTGCATTTAAGTAAAGTTGATTTGCTTTCAGGGTAGCATGATGTGGGTATACTTGCCCCATCAAAGTTCCAGGGTCAGAGTTTCATGTTTGTGGGGTGGGGGTCTCCTCTGGGTTTTCAGGTTGGCTCCTTCTGTCCAAACCATGTATGTAGGTGGATTGACTGTATCAGATTGCCCAATATTGTTAATGAGCATGTGAATGTGTATGTGTAAATGGTGCGATGCAATGTACGACCCATCTCCTACCTTGTGTCCTTTGTTGCTGGGATTGGCTCCAGTTTCACTAAAACTGTTACTTAGAGAAGGATGTATCTATAACTGAAGAAGAATAAATAGATGAATGATTTGTTGTCAGCCCATATTCCTGCTAGTCTGTGCTAGCACAGACACTTATGCTTGCTGATGGATAAGGTAGAGAGAAATTTCATGTTTTTTGTCTAAACGACATACCCAAATTTAAAGTGGTACAGCTCCCATATACTTTGACACTCAGGGGTGTGTCTGGTATCATTGGAAAGGAAACAATCCTGGTTTCTGATACAAGTGTCAGCGTGACTCTAGACCTCACTGACACAGAGTTACAGAGGCTAGAATGGAGGGTTTTTATTTCAGTCAGTCATTCATCTGTAAACTGACTAAAATACACTGCTATAAACACATCTAATGAGATAAAGACAAACTCAAGGTCATAGCCACATGGCTTAGCTTACTACAGAAAAAGGTTTGAAGTCAAAAGACTCAAAAATGGATTTTCTATGAATTTTTTTCTACAGATATGTCTGTGCGTTTTTGTTTTGTGCCATTTGGAGACTCCAAAAGGAACTTTGGTTACCAAGACTGCATGCTGAGTTTCAAAGGCTTATAACTTTTGAACCCCTTTGCCTAGAAACATAATCTTGGTATCTGATGAAAGCTCTGAAACATTGAGGTATTTTATGTATTTGGATTTGATGTCAGTCAATTAGGCACAACATTACATTAGCATAACCACACAAAACCCATATTCTTCCATTCTGCCTGAGAGATTTTGATAAAAACGGGCAAAGTGCACTGTAAAAGTTTTTTATATAGAAAGATTAGAAAATGTATTAACTAAACTATGCAAAATACAAATACACACACATGAATGAAGCAAAAAGTATTTACATGACCAAAGAGCCTGAGAAAATGACAAAACTGAACTGTGCATAATACAAACACACACACACACGAATGATAAAAAACTATTTACATAATATATAAAATTAAAAATTGTTCAGGGTGTGCCATGTGTTGTAACAGTCCCTGGTTATTGTGAAGCACAGGCACACATCACAGGAGGAGCATTTCACTGCGGTCTTCTGGTGGCAGTGGACACATCTCCTCCGACCTACGGAGCCATCCTGTGAAAAATGTACAGGTTTGTGTAAGGCACCTTGGGGAGCAGGAGTGGGTGGCTGTGGAGGGGCTGTGGTGGTAGACCCAGCCGCTTTCAGTTCCATCACCAGGGTCTCACGAAAGGCCTTGTGTGACATCACCTTCTCCTGCCTTGCAATGGCCATCTCCTTGTACAGGATAAAGGCGTTGACAATGGCGATGTCGATGAAGTGGAACAGGAAAGACCGGTACCACTTCTTGGTCTTGTGCAGGATGGAGTAGTAGCCAATCAGGGCATTGGACAGGTCCACACCACCCATGTTTCTGAGTAGAAAAGGAACATAGCCGTTATATTACACTGATATTGATGCATTGTCATGATATCAAAATTCAATTCAAAGAGTTGAAACTATGAAAACACTGTACATACCTGTTGTAATCCCTGATGGCTGGTGGAATGGGGACATCCTTTATAGACCACTGCCCATCTGCCCCCTTGATCCTTCTCTGGACTGTATCCTCTCCATGTGCTGCATGGATTGTGGAACACATTAGCACATCTCTGGTGTCCCTCCACTGAACAAACACCATGGGCCCCTCGCGGATCCAGCGAATGGTGCCCCGGGGAGCCCGCCTCTCAAGCCCGCCTGGCCGGTCTTTGGGGAACCCAATACGCTGTCCGCGAATGGTACCGCAGGCCCAGATCTTCTTTGCCAGCAGGTCACGAAAGAGATCTGGGCTTGTGTAAAAGTTATCCACAAATAACTTGTACCCGGTACCAAGCAACTGCGTATTCATGAGCCGCATTACGGAGTCATAACTGAGCCCCTTGACAATTTGTGATCCCTTGCCTTCGTAGATGAAGAAGTCCCAGGTGTAACCATTGGTGGAATCCGCCAGCACAAACAGCTTATAACCCCACTTCACAGGCTTGTTCTTCATGTTTTGGCGGAGATTGTTGCGGGCTTTGGATGCGACCATCCTCTCGTCAATTGCAACACACTGGTGGGGTTGGTAAAACGCCATGCACACCTGCCTAATCTCATTGTACATTGGCTTAATTTTACAAAGCCTGTCGTACCCAGCGGTGCCTCTTTTTAAGTTGTTGGCAGCATCGTCATCTATGTCACTGAGGTGGATGGCGCGTGAGATGGCTTTGAACCTGCGCCCTGACATCACACTCGATGGAAAAGAAAAGGTGTATAGTTCAGACCTTCTCCAATAGTCATTGATGTTCTGTGCCTTGACTAGTCCCATGTAGATAATAATCGCCAAGTACGACATCATCTCTGGCAAGGTGATCCTCTGAAAGGTGTCTGGGTGGTCAGTTTCTCCAAACTTGTTGGAATTGTTCACAATGACTTGGAGTATATCATTGGTCACAAACAAATTAAATAACTGTAGAACGGTGTATTGTACACCACCCATGAGCTGGCTACCAGGTGTGCGTGCTGGGTGGAAGGATGGCTGTTCAGGAGTGATGTCCTCCACATCAGTGCCTTGCCATGCACCTTCAGGTCCAGAACTCTTCTCTGGAGTGCCTCTCCCTCCTGCTCTCCCTCTGGCACTTCCTCTGGCTCTTCCTCTGCCTCTTCCTCTGGCTCTTCCTCTGGCTCTTCCTCTGGCTCTCCCCCTCCCCTGTCTTGCAGGCTGTGTGGAGGTAGAGGGATGGGGTTCCAGCTCCTCCTCTTCCTCCTCCTCCTCCTCCTCAACAGTCATTGGGGTCCTCGTGGGCCTCTTTGGATCTGGCTGCCAATCCGAGTCAGATGACTCTGGTTCTCTGAAACACAGAAATGCAATGATTAGCTTATCTCACACCTCATACACACACACTAACATCCCTTAACACCCAGAATAAACCCACTGCAATACCAGGCAGGTGTTGTTATTTACACAGAACCCTTCCCAAAATACAAAGTTTCTGTATTGACCACAGTCAGAGAATTTACAATTCTCAATTTACAATGAGAAATTACACATTTACAATTTTTCCTCACACACACACACGCACGCACGCGCACACACACACACACACACACACACACACACACACATATATATATATATATATATACGCATAAAATAATAAATACATAACATAACATGTACTCACAGTTCTAGATCAGGATCTCTTCCATTTAGAAAATCCTCCTCAGCTTCAGAGTCCACAGATTCTTCACTTTCCGAAGAGGACGCAATATCGTCGTCGGATCTTTCGGCCAACATAGCAGCTGTCTCCTTCTCTGTTAACCTCTTCTTTCCGAACATTCCGAAATGTTTCCAAAACTATGTAAAAGTTGTCCAAAAACCTCACTAAAGTCGCTCTCTGCAATAACACCCACTCGCAAAATGTTTGTGTGAGAGCGCACGCTTTACCTTTATTGCGCATGCGTAACACGTGCGCACTCACACAAACATTTTTTCGACTACGGTACAGTGATCCTGATCCTTTATAATTTTATAAGATTATAAAATAATCTTATAATTGCCTATGTGTGCATAGTAACAATTAGAAATAAGAAACATTTAGAGATGGAGAAGTAAACTTTTTTTTTTTTTTTTTTTTTTTACTTCAGTGATTGCTACTGAGGAATTGTGAACTACTAACTGTTTCTTGGAGTATATTTTTTTTAAATCTACCTTTAGTTAACATGTACAGAATGACCATCATTAAACATTTAAAACCATGCTGAAAGAGGATTAAAAGGTCATTCATTTGGCTGAGGACTGAGTGCACAGCTATTGATTGACTTCATGAATACATTTTGCCCAAAAGGCTTTTCATTAGGCCTTTTCCTAGTTTTATTTACTTTATTTCTGTGCCATAAGGGAAAGTTTTGATAACAGTTCACTGAAAATTGTACTTGAATCCAGAGACAGTTTTTCTCTTTTTCTCTCAGGCAGGTGCGCAGTGCTGTGTCTGCAAGCCGGGAGGCATCAGGCAGAGTGTCTGTAGAGGCTGGGCTCGGTGAAGAGGCTACTGCTTTGAGTGATGCTGAATATGGCGTTTTGTCTTTGGCTAACAAGGAGCCATTTTCAGGGCGCTGTGTTGCTCTGTGGCTTGGGGTTCAGTCTTTGGCCTTCACTCTGGTGTGTCAGCCACATGAGAACCTGTTTATTGCTGAAGGAACTCTGCGGAACCTGACACGCCACTGCCTGGAGGAACTGCGCCTGCTTGGTCCTGGAAGTGAGGTGCGTGTGTGTTGAAGTGTGACTAATAAAAAAACTCCTTTGTAATTTGTGATGCACTAACAAGATTAAAACTGTCATATTCATACGACCATCATCTCCTATGCTGTTCTCTTCTGAGATCCAGGTCGTTTAATTGAACAAATTTGATGCAATCTTGAACCCACTGGTGCTAAATAACAGTGATAATTAGAGATAATCCTAAAATGTCTTAATATAAAAGTCTGTTAGATTTGAGATTTATTTAAAATCTGCTGTATGAAAATGAAGTCCAACGGAGCATTACATTGTTCGCTGCACCACCCTGTATGGATTTCAACCAACAAAATCAGTTTAGCTGAGCTTACAGTTATTCCTTCATAACTATCCTTATCATATTATTGCAATTAGCACTGGCCTTTCTGACAGAACACTCACCAGACTTGGTGATATGGTCAGGACTATATTTATATGGACATTGACAAAGTTATTTGATTTTTACGTTTCGACGTAAAAAAAGAGATGTTGCCCATACAGTATTCTAAATTATGAATGTAGTTTAGCAAGTAAAATAATGCAATTGCTTGCTTTTAGCAATTTGAACATTGTGTGCAGTCCAAAACGTGTTGTAGTGGGGGATGTTGTACATTCAGTACAAGGACAGTCAGAGTCTCAGTGCTATCATCAGTAAGAGTCTAGAGTAAATGTATGTGATAAATGATAAAGTGCAGCGCATGGAGGGTAGAGTAGGTTGTGCTAGTGGTGGTGTTATTGGTTAGAGTTCAACACTCTGATGGCCTGCTGGACGAAGCTCTCCTGCAGCCTGCTGATACGGGATCGCTATGCTGCATTTACTGAATCTGAAATGACCATGTAGGGATTGAGCACTTTTTATAGGAAGGCACCATTACTTTTGGTCACACTAATAAATATACAATATCAGACCATCTGTTGTAAAGGGTTTTTTCCTCATCGTTCTGTCATCTACCAAAATTGTTGTACATAGCCTTTTAAGCCTTTTGGTTTCCTTTATTTATTTTTAAGAGTATACCAAATAGTTGATTTGGCCATGCCTATTGCTTCTGTTATATCTCTGATAGATTTAGTTTGATAGAGTAAGCCTATATATTACTTGCTTCACTGGCTCGTTAGATTTCATATTGAGAATTAACAGCAACAGATTTTAGTAATTTTAAAGCTCTTATCCTTTTAGCTGCCTACTTGTAAGTGAAGTAATGTTACTTGAATTAATAACCACTTATAAAATGTGATGTAATTCCTATAGAGGTCGTCTGATTCTGATGTAAATACACTCAAATTAAAGCTGAAAGCCTGCACTTTGAATATTCACCATTTAATTCCAATCCACTGTACAGTGATAGACAACTAAAATAACAAAAATAAAAAACGGTGTCAGTGTCCAAATATTAATAGACCTGAGCATATATCTAAAATGCATTCAGAACAAAATCCTGCTCCCTACAATCAAAGCATGTGCTTTAAAACAGCTGTGCTATGGGTTACTGTGGTGAACTATTACGCCCATACACTCCCACTCTCTTCTTCCAACAGTCATCAGGTTTTTCAGTGTCATGGAGCTCAAACCTTGGTTTTTACTTCCACAGAGCCTCAGTGAAATCTCATCTCTCTTCTAATTCGATCCACAGTTGTATTCTTTCTCCCTCTGTGCTGTTTTTCATCAGTAGCCAGGCAGTTATTCTTTTTTTGTTTTTTTTTCTTTCTGCCCCACAATACTTTTATTAATCTCCATTACATCTTGTTGTATAATGTTGTTATATGAATTGGTATATAAATGAATCTTCTTATGATCGTTATTATTACTTCTCTTATTATTAGTCTCTCTGTCTGTTGTACACATGAACTTTTCACATTGGCTGACACTGGTATCATTCTCAGGTGCTGTTAAAAAGTGACCGAGTGGATGCAATGCTCCAGAGGTTTCTTCCCCATGGGCAGCTGCTCTTCCTTAACCATCGCTTTGTACATACCCTGGACAAAGAGCTATCCAGCTACATGGGCAAATAATCTGGATATGTGCTGTGCAAGCGTAGAGGGAAGCTCTTTAGTTCAGTTTAATGACGGATAGAATTTGACTGAATGTTGTACATCTAATGGAACGTTTTATGCCTAACAGGTTGCATCTAAGGATTTTTCCTAAGTTCCATAGGTTTAAGACAGAAATATCAACAGTATCTAGGAGAGAGTGTTAATGAATTTGGCAAATTCATATCTGAGTCACCTGGAAGTAAGTGTGTTTAAGTGCGTTTAAGTGTGTTTAAGTGTGTGTGTCTGTGTGTGTGTCTGTGTGTGTGAAAATTGCATGATTGTTTTAGAATGCAGTGGGAACTTAACTGGAAAAAAGCAGTGTTACATGCTGGAACTGTTATGATCCTTTATATTCCAATAAAACACACTTGTGGGGTAACACTTCATACATAATAAGAACATGTTCAAAATATAATAAATGTGATAAATCAGGTTTCTCTGTCTAAATCTGTCTAAATCCTTTCACTTCTGAGCCTCACATTCCATTAGGGGGCAGTGTTGTACCTCCAGAAGTACTGTGATGTCTGTGAAATTCTTGACAATGATTGACAACCTGACATTCTTCACTCTCACTCTCACATCTGAAATGCTAAATCCAAAATCTATGTTCAAATTGTCATGATCTGTTGACATGGTGAAGTATAGGTTTAATGTCTGACTCTGTAAAATGTATTGCAAACATTTAAATGATACTCTACTAATGCATGACTTAATGAAAGCGAGAACTAGTGGTTGCAAAACCTTGCTTTAAATATGTGTGAACTTGGGTAGGGCAGGTGTTTCCAATGCTTTGGCAAATAACTAGTAAATACTCAAACCTGGCTTCAAAAATGGCAGCAGAAATTAGATGTGGATTTTGTTTTCTCTGCTTTTGTGATACCTGCTTTCCTGAGTGCTTAAATCTACAGTTGTAAAAAACTGTAAATAATTTGATTATTGTGATTAGTCTTAATTTATAATCAGCTTTTCTTAATAATCCTGTGTCATGTGGGATCTGGTGTGAATCTTTTTTAATTACAATATAGAATATAATACCAAGATATTAAATACACCTGACCATACCACCATATATACAGCTTCCCTACACTGTTGCTACAAAGTTGAGAGCAGACAATTGTGTACAATGTATTTGTATGCTGTAACATTACAATTTCCCTTCACTTCACTGGAACTAAGGTGCCCAAACCTGAGCACCTTTGGGATGAGCTGGAACGCAGCATGTGCCCCAGGCCTTCTCGCCCGACATCACTAATGCCCTTGTGGTTGAATGCGTACAAATCCCCAGAGTCATGCTACAAAATCTAGTAGAATGCCTTTGTAGAGCATGGAGTATATTATAAAAATAAATCTGGAATAGACTGTTACAAAATCACATATGGGTGTCATAGGCAGGTTGGCAAAAACGTTTGCTCATGATTGGATATATCATGGATATAAGTCATCATGCCTCAGCTTTAAGTTCAACTAAATGGTGACAGGCATCCAATTAGAAAGGAGAGTTAGAGTGAGTCAAATATTTCACTTTAGTGGAAAAAAAAGATCCTGAGGCTTTTATTTGTTCTTCAATTTGGTTTAAAGTTCTAATAATAAACTGTCAGTAGGTTTAGGCTTATTGTGGAGTTTGCACAGTTATCCAGTTGACAAGTTGTTTAGCTCGAGAACTCATGATCATCAGCTACTATCAAATGTGAGGTGCTTTAGGTTTCTCTGTATGTTTTTATTTACATCTTGGTTATATCTGTGGTTAGTAACTGGTTAATGAGTATATTGTGTATTTTTCATCTTGTGTATTATCACTGATTCATACCAAATTTATATTGTTGTTTTTTCTTTGTCTGCTACTCTGTAACTAAGACTGTGTGGGAAAATAATTTTAACTCATTGTTTTATTTCCTTTTAGTTCTAGCATATTTTTGTGGATCATGTAGAAGCCAAATCAAGTTACAATGCTAGTTAAATTCAAACTTTACATTAGACTTGTGGTTCCTGTATCTCATTAATATGAAAGGAAAGGGGCAAGGTAAATCAGGATTTCATCTGTCTCTTTGTGCCATTTGTCCCATTGTTTAAGATGGCCATTTGATTCAAGGTCTTTAACATAAAGACTGTTATGTTAATGGGTTTAAGGAATTCCAGGATCTGGTGTGGGGGCTGTTGCATCCTTTCATGCTTTGATTGCCACCTGAGTGTTTTGTCTCTATCTGATGGTACTACCCCCTAAAATGTGTATATTTACAATGTATTACAACTTTAAGTCAGACTTGATGACTGCAGTGCCTGTGCCAGTACGCTCTGACTTGCAGACTCGTTTCATCGTGTATCTACAATAAAGACTATTGCACAAGGATATCCAAGTCTCCTGGTCTTCTCTGGAAAAAGTTTACAACAACTGCCACATTGATGTACACAATAAATGATTTTAGTTTCATCATATGCTTCTGCAATACTGAGTATTCGCAATCTTGAGTACTTGGACCACACTTCAAACTGTATATTTCCATGATAAATAGAAAGTCACTACACTGTTACTATTTAGGCATACAACTAAGAGGGATTTCTGTTTGGAACACAGCCATTTATCTGAACGTGTGCACTTGCAGCTGTGAGATGAATGCAGGCACAGCATAGAACAACCCACATTATGAAATTGTCTTGATAGTATTTTTCTACTGGAGATGGCAAAATGCCAAAATCTTCCATCGTGTAGCTTTAATTTTGTATCCCTGTAGATCCATGACAATGGAAAGAGTTGTTCCTGAAACTGCTGCTGCCAATAAGTGTTTACCATCAACCTGTGTGTCATTTTAAGCATGATTATTACCTACGTCTCTGTTGCACTCTGTTTCTGCCTCACATACACAGACATCGGCATAAACGTGTTGGAAAAAATGATCAAGGTCACATTATGATTCTTTAGTGTTCCATGTAGGTTCTTTTCTAAGCTTCTGGGTGAAATGTGACAAAGCAATAGATTAAAGGCACCATTATTATACAGTTCTTTACTGTAGAGAATATAATTTCAGGATGCCGCTGGGTAGTAAACCACAAACACAATTATTTCAGAAATCATAGAAATGTCTTGGCATATTTACTTCTGCTTCAACTGTGAAATCTGTTATTCATCTGTCTAATGATGCCGTGTACTAAATTGGGAATTTTTCCCTCAGACTATAATAAATGCCCAGAGTAATCACATTTATATTGGTTTTAAATGGTTTCTTGGTCTCTATTCCACTATGGTGTTATTTTGTTTTTTTTTTGCCTAAATAATAAAATGCCTATAATATTTACTTTGAGGTAAATGTGGAATACAGTAACTACACATAGACAATAAATGTACATTATTGGTACAAATCTGAATATTCTACCAAGCTGTTTTTCGTTACCTGCTTTCCTTTATTTGACTTTTATATAAACTACTAAAATTTGTCTCTTCTACCTTCTGCAACCATTTACTGACTTTCACTTGTTTTACATCAACCATTTTTTCTAATGAAAGACACTATAAAACTCAAAACAAATGTTGTGGGTTTGAGGCTTGAGCCGTCATTTCGGGTCTAAAGCTGGACATCAAATATTGAAATTAATTTGAGTTTCATTTAAATGGAATTTGTATCCTTTAGTGTCTTCATGTGGACTGTGGGTGGCTTTGAATGCTTTCTCTTTCAGTGTTTATCAGTGAGAAGCACTGAGGGCTTCACAGGACAGCTAAACCAATGTAGCTTTCTGCAACATCCATTGACTAGGCAGAAGAAAAGGAAATAAAATACCTTTCCTTTCTGATCTTCCTCCTGCCCTCTACTTTAGATCAGCCGAGCTCAGGAATGAGATCTATTTTCTTGGGTTCAAACTCAGTTAAACTGCATGTTGGTGAGTTTGCTCTGAGTCATCTGGTTTGAGACTGGATGAAAGTTCAAGAAGAACTGTGCAGTTTATTATGGTTAGTATATTTCGCAGTCTCAGTTCAGCCAAGCTACGGTAAAATCCCTGT
This sequence comes from Tachysurus vachellii, assembly GCF_030014155.1. Classification (NCBI taxonomy): domain Eukaryota; kingdom Metazoa; phylum Chordata; class Actinopteri; order Siluriformes; family Bagridae; genus Tachysurus; species Tachysurus vachellii. Next base: position 12,247,525 of record NC_083465.1, on the reverse strand, counting down.
TAGATTAGCATCAGCAAATGATTCTGGTCCTCATCAGCACCAACGCAAGCCGTAATCACTACTCAAATCCCTTTTAAAATGGGCTTTATATAATTATAACACAAACACCAAATATGTAATTAAGCAATATCGCTCAAGCAAGAGTGTGTTATACTGAATATCAACATGGCAGTGATTTGGTTGCAGACACAGGACACATGCAACCATATTCATCAGCTGTTTAAAGTGTCTGAAAGTTGAAAAAACATTTTTTTTCAATGTGTTGCATAGCAAATAACATTGTAAATCATCACAGATTTCTCAACGACTTAGAGTTAGAATACCTACAGTATTGGCACCACCTATTACTGTTACTATTATTATTGGCACCACCAAATACCTATTGTTATTGTCATATAGGATGATATAGAGTATTAGAGGATCTTGTATTTTTCCAAATAAATGACATTAGAATCTACAAAGAGTGGGGTTGAGGATCTATATAATAATTGAGTGAGCAGCAGTTGATGAGCAGGTCAGAGAAGAATGGTCAGTCATGACTAAGTTAATGCAAATGATACAGCAACTCATATAAACCCTTTTCACAAAGCATCTTAAAGTGGACCACACATCAGACATTGATGGGTTACATCAACAGAAGATTTATATCAGATTCCACTCCTGTCAACCACTGACAAAAATCTAATGTTACAGTGAACATAGGTTCACTGAAACTTGACAGTTGTGGATTAGAAAAAGACCAGATCTCATGTTCATCATTCTGAAGTTATTCTGAATAACTTATTCGTTATTCTGAAGACTGAATATATATATTCATATATATATATATATATAGTCATTTTTTGCTCATTTTCATGAAATACTTCAGAAGGCGGTTAGTATTGTATTCAGAAACTAACTTAATATTTTTTGTTTTGTTTTACTTTTCAAATTAGTAATGTAGATGGCTTGCTGACTAATTTGCTCTTTAATGGGCCATGCAATTTGGCATGTCTCCTACAGAGCCACAAATAATAAAATTGTAGTTTCCACAAGCTTTTATGCTCATTTATTCAGGTGTAACAATTATTGTAGAACAATCACTAAATCAAGCCCAGCGTACTTCCAGAATAGTAGCAGCAATAGACCATAGTTTAATGAAGTGTATTGCATACAGAGTATTTTATATTGTTGTGGGAGTTTAAATCGGTTACACCAAATTACAAATGATCTCTTAAGAAATATAAGTGTCCATATAACGTCTGTTAGCAATAACTCTAATTACTAAATAAAACTCTAAATGGCTCTCTCTCTGTATTACCTTATTAATAACTAAACAAAGATCATTGCTCAATTTCAAGCAAGAACATCAACCCCATGACAATATAACTTATTTCAGATTACGCACATGCTCTGTTTGATCCGCCATGAAAACATCAAGGCAGTAAACATATCAGGTCATCCTCATGTTCTACTCTCATAGAAACAGAGCTGTTTGTTTTAATTGTGTATGTGTGGTTTTGTATTTTTTCCCCCTTACTTGTTGGCAGATGTTCACACTTTCCATCATACTGTTTTGCAAATGAGTCTGCAGCTACGTTTAAGGTGTAAACTTAGAACAAAAAATATAATATGAATAACACAGAGGTGTGTAATTAAACTGTTGTGAAGTGTTACGATAGTTTAGCAGTTTCACAATTCTGTATGAATTTGTTTTAAGTATATATCTGAGGGCTAAAATGATGGGAAATTTAGCAGATATTTTCATGGTGAATTCAATGTGAGCAATAACAGTTTTTTTAAGACTTTCTCATGGTTAAAATAATAGCCTTCTCCTTTTTTCTATCTCCCCACCCCTTGTCTTTCTTTTCCCTGTGTAGTTTATTTTCCTATTTGTGTGTGTGTGGGCTTCTGCTGATGGGCTAAAGCTCAGCTCATCTCAGTCAGTGTGACAATTAGACTATCCCCATAGGAATCTTATGCAGAAATTATTTCAGTGCTGCACCTGACAGTGCCAGACTGACATCACTTAGCTATTAAAACTTACACAAATTGACCCAGATCTGTGCGTTCTAATATGACCAAAATGATTTCTCTTACATCTCTCTCTCTCTCTCTCTCTCTCTCTCTCTCTCTCTCTCTCTCTCTCTCTCTCTCTCTCTCTCTCTCTCCAGCTATGGGAATCACTGAAAGCATACAAGGAGACACAAATAAGTAGACTGGTGATAATGAAACACAGGTGAGCGCCTTCACGCTTTTCTTGCTCTTTCAACCCTCCTCCTTTGCATCCACAGCTGATGCTGGAGCACGACCCACTGCCACAACCTTTCTATACACAAAGGTCCTCAATAGTGAATGCATGTAAGTGGATTGCTATAAATAACATAAAATATTAATTTGATAAAATAGAATTTGTTATTTTGTTGATGATATGCTGATCGTGGCAGATTGAAGTTAAAGCATAGAAAACCTCAATGCTACTGAATGCTTCAAACTGATTGGTCAAATTCTGTAATGAGACGTAAGAAGATGTTCGTTTAATAAAAAACGTCTGCAATATTAAATGTAACTATAAACTGTAAAAGTATCTAAAGTGTAATAAAAAGTAAAAGTTTATTACAACAGTGTGCTATAAGTGGAATTAAAAAAACTATGAACTTCTAAAAAAAATGACACTAACACAACAGCACTCATTGAGCATCTTCCTATACCAACATGCCTCATCGTTTTTTTATTCCTTATGTACCAGGCTTTAGCCTCAGGCAGCTGCAGGCTTGGTTGTAAGAGCCTTTATGCCATAAAATATGTACAGTTAAAACTGATTTCATGCCAGGTTAATAAATATATTTAATTATGTTGCTGATTTTCTCTGCAAGCCTATAATGTTGTCAAGGACTAAAGTTTACCTGATAATAAACTGTCCTGATTGTAGCTAATTAATAAATAATTAATGTTAGGGTCGTTTCATACTTTAGCAGACTAAATCACACCAAAGTAACAGATGGAGAATTTCTGGTGTCTAGTTTTTCTTGAAGTAATCTTGTTACTATATACATAAATATAAAAATAATACTGTAATATTTTATAACAGTGTTTTGTCATTTCATTATTTTATACAGGGAAATGTGTGTGTGTATGTGTGTTCATGAATTTGATTAGTATTCACTGTTTGCTATTTAATTACTCTAAGTATGTCACTGTCAGAGCACACAATTACAGATAAGAAATGATTTCAGAGAATACTGCTGCCAGGCGTACACACACACACACACACACACACACACACACACACACACACACACACACACACACACATAGAGAGACAAACACGCCCACGCACGCACACACACATACACACACACACACACACACACACACATAGAGAGACAGACATGCACACGCACGCACACACACATACACACACACACACACACACACACAAACCTTAGATTCCTGCTCTTTGCTGACAGCGGTGAAACCTGATGTGATCTTCTGCTGTTGAAACCCATCCAGGCTTAATGTGTTGTGTGTTCAGTGATGCCTTGCTGCTCACTACAGTTGTGACAGGAATTGGGTCACCCAATTTGGACAGACTTGCAAAAGAATAACCTGTTATTTTTCCCCAGTTTTTAACTGTCCAGTTTGGGGGTCTATGTTAATGATAGCATCAGAATTCTAGAAATCTTGGCAAATGTATGAAAAAGGAAAAACTGAAATATCACATGTACATACATATTTAAACCCTTTGCAACTACACTAGAAATTTAGCTGAGGTGCCTCCCATTTCTCTTGATCATTACTAAGAGGTTGATTGGAGTCCACCTGCAGTCACTGAAATTGATTTGATTTTGAAAGGTCTGATGAAACAAAGACAACTGTTTGGCTTCAATTCTAAATGTTATGTCTAGAGGAAACCAGTCACTGTTCATCACCTGCCCAATACCATCCCAACAGTGAAGCATGATGGTGGCAGCATCATGCTGTGAGGGTGTTTTTAGCAGCAGGGACTGGGAAACTGGTCAGGGTTGAGGAAAAGCTGAATGTAGGAAAGTTTAGAGATATCCTCAATAAAAACCTGTTCCACAGTGCTCAGGACCTCAGACAGGGCCGAGGGTTTACCTTCCAACATGACAGCAACCCAGACAGATACAACACAGGATTGGCTTAGGGATAATTCTGTGAATGTCCTAGAGTGGCCTAGCCAGAGCCCAGAATTGAACCCTATTGAACATTGCTGGAGAGACCTGAAAATGGCTTGTCCACTGAGGGTCCCCATTCAACCTGTCCGAGCTTGAGAGGATTTGCAAAAAAAAAAAAAAAAAAAAAAAGGCAGAAATTACCCCGATCCAGGTGTGCTCAGCTTGTTGCAAAAAGACCTGAGGCTGTAATTGCTGCCAAAGGTGCTTCAACTAAGTACTGAGTAAAGGTTCTGAATGCTTATATACATTTCTGGGTTTTTTTTTTTTTCATACATAAATTTACAGACGTTTCTAGAATTCTGTTTCCAGTTTGACATTATTGGGTACTGAGTACAGCTTAATAGGTTAAAAAATTAATCTAAATGATTGTAGTATAAGGCTGCAATATAAAAAAATTGAAAAAAGAGAAGGGGGTAGGAATACTTTCTGAATGCTCTGTGTCATTGTGAGGTCGGGATCATGGAGATCTCTGCTCCAGGACAAGTGTGTTCTGAGTTATGTCTTTGTCTCGTAACCTTTATTTTTCTAGCTCAAAATTGCTTCAAAAGAGAAGATAGACTCTATTATTAGATAGATTATTCACCACTGTGTCTTCAATCCAGAAAGACAGAGGGAGAGAGAACTGTTGGTCAATGGACTGAGAATTTTGTTCTGATGAAGATAGAGGACTCAGCTCTTCCTCCCAGCCCATTTACGGCTCAGTAAAGTGGAGAAAGAACTCTCTCTCTCTCTCTCTCTCTCTCTTTCTCTCTCTCTCTCTCTCTCTCTCTCTCTCTTTGTGAGATGAGAGAAAGAGAGAGATACTTACCTCTGTATACATAAATTAGACTCTGCCTCACAGATGGTTCACTGCAGCAATGAATTGGGTCTGTGTGTTTGTGTGTGAGTAATGTCACATTATTCTGATTGATTTTGTTGTTGACGGGTGACACAAGGCCATCTGCAGAGACCTGGTGCCTGTACAGGAAAGAAAAGGGGGAGGAAGCAAGAATGATTATATATGGCATTGCTTTCTGAGTATTTTCATCTGCGGCCTGTAATTCATATAAATACTACAATATATAATACCACAGTACACACTTTTATAATCAGAGTTTAGAAATCTATACACTCCTCAAGATAATAGGAATTCTCTCTCTTTCTGTCTCTCCCCATCTCTCTCGTTTAATGCCAACTACAGAAAGGACAGAAAGTCAGAAAGGACTCATTCATTGGATAAAAAGAGCTGAAACTGCACTTTTTTGTTCTACAGAGTGGCCAGTGTGCTTATGTAGAGAAGCCTGTACTGTTTGCTGTCTTCAGCATTTAGACAAGCTTTGCTCTTTAATATATTACTTAGTGTGAACATGTGGTATTTGGTTCTTGTAAGAAGTGTAGGTATTGAAGGGAGTTTGATTTGGCCTTTCCGGTTAAATTGTATTTTTTTTTTTATTTGGAAAGCCAATAGAGGACACAAATGCACTCATGGAATGCAACAGTGTGCATTTTCTAGTTATCAGGCTTTTAGATTCTTTTCAAGTAATACTCCAGTACATTTCAACCTAATCTCTATCTACCACATCTAACGCATATGTGTATTTACCACAGGCAATTATCTGACACATTTCACTTCTCAGAGATATTACCACTTTTCCTGTGGGAAGAATTTTTTGGTTATGCAGTATATCTGTTTCCTCAGTTTGTATGTTTTGGACATACAGTAGTATGATATGGTGAAATTGTAAATGACTACAATTGCTTTTTTTTTGTTATACTGTTTGTAATGGTTTTGTTTTGCAACTGGAATTCTATTATAAGTAGCTACCTAATGAACAAGATTTCTCAGATCTTTCTGATTTCCCATTGACAGTTCTTATCAATGGAAATCACACAAACTACAGATGCTCTACCAAGAGAATGGATTCAAAGACCGTTAAAGCATTCCTGTATGAAAGAGTTTGTTAAAGGTAGATTGTTGGTGACATTAATAAACCACTAGAAAATTCACATGCATCTTTTACTTTGTGAGCTATAATTAATGTTTAAGGTTGCTAATTGATTAACATTTAACAGTTATTGAATAGTTACTCTGAAGATGAATTGGACATAGTATATAGGCTGTGCTAAGGGGAAGAAATAAAATACAGCTGCTGTCTAGAGAGCTCTTTATTAGCTACAAGCACATTTTAATTTCAGCCTTGACCACACATTACTGCTCAAGTGTGTAGTACCTCAGCATGCAATACCTCATCCTTCCTTTCATAACCATAATGTAGGTGTTGACTATTTTTTACAGTTATTAATAGAGATACATTTACAGATTTACCAGAGCTTACAGGTTTACATGGTTATGTTAAAAATGCCAAAGAGGTGTGAATAAGGGTATGCATGGTACTCTGCAATATACTGTGGTCTCATCCAAGGTGGGTGTATGAAATCTTTTCTAGTGTCTCTTGACCAGTGTTCCTGGGCTACGCTCTGTATCTAATGTGACCCTGATCAGGTTAAAACAGTTTTAATTGATAGTGATAAAATGAAAAAAGTAATATATTTGCTTCTGCTAACTAAAATAATTTGTTTAAACCAAGGCTTTTCTTCTTAATTTGTGGATGGATTTTTTTTTTTATCAAACACTGAATGCAGAAGGTTTCTGCATCTTCAACTTCCATGAAAGGAAGAGGACACAGTAGCTGAAGCAGAGGAAAATAATGATGTTACTGTGTCTAAATGGTCATTAATTAGCCACTGTGAATGGACCAGAGACATAGCAGATGGCGGATTATTCAAATATACCATTTGCCTCTAAAAGCAGGTGTTAGTATTCATGCCTCTGTAGACTCCACTGAGTTGTATTAGCGTAATTATGAAACATTAGGTTATTGCAGTTATAAAAGGGCTTTTGCACCATGCCTTCTGTGCACAGCTTTGCCGTAGCTTACACAAAGTCACTATGACTGCTCTCTGAGAGTGAGTGTAGCAAGATTATAGGAGTAGGAACCATTATATATCTGGCAGACTCATCTTTTAAAAATTGATTTGCCTCCCTCCTTTTTTGGCAGTTTTTTTTGTTTATTCTTCTTTTACTTAAATCAACTATGACACATTGACATACAGAGTATTTGAGAACTATTGGCAACCTCCATAAAAAATGAGCAAGTGATATCAAACTCAAACAAAGATGAAGATTGTATAGTTTTATTGAAATATATTTTTGTTGTTTCAAAAAACTTTTTGTCTTTTTTGTAGGGCATTTATTTCTTTTTTTCTGTGCTGGATAGAATAAGAGCATAGCGTCTCTTAGTGTTATATCTATCAAGGCCAGAGATGCATGTAGAAGGACCTTAATTACTCCTCCACACAAAACATTTTAAGATTAATTCTAATCATCAATTTACACTTTGTGCTTCACCAGCAACCAGCACCAAAACGGACACACTATCAAAAGGCCACCTCTGTATTCTACAGGGGGTATCAGGTACGTACAACCTGAATGTTCCTATCTAACCACAAAGGATTAAGCTGGTCCTATATCACCAATGTAAGTCTCAGCCAGTTTATTTAGTATATACCGTATATATAGTATATTGGCCTGATAAAAGGATCTTGACAGGTTTGTTGGGTTCCCAGGAACAGATCAATAATGAATAAACCTTATGCTCAAATTTTGGTCTAGGTATATAGTTAATGTGTTTTGGCAGACCAGCGCTTTTAATTTCAACAGTATTGTTTAGAAGATGTAAATGCATTTGTCTAAACAACTGAATGCTGACAAAGAGTATTGAAAGAAAATGTGTTATATCTGTGATTTTTTTTAAGGAATAATGTGTTTTAGTAGATGTATAAGTGCCTTAGAAAGAGACCAGTCAAGTGATGTGCTATGATCCATTTAGGTGTAATTGTGAAATATTGAAAGGTAGACATTGCATATATTAGATAGATAGATTAGAGGGACTCCTTCTCCTACTGATCCCCTCTTTACAATTTTGTCAGAACGCATTCTGCACCCTTGTGAAAGACTACTGTAATTTGATAGTGCTTGTATTTTTCCCCCATCTGTTCACTGTGTCAAAGTGGGTGTGCAAAGAGGACAAATGGCATTAACATGATCTATCCATCAAAACTTTGGTGACACTTTTTCTTTTTGCTATTTTCTGATTATGTATGGTTGTCAGTGACCCCAGACTCTGGAAGAAATATGTGCAGAGGAGGGAGGCAGTGCTGTTTGTTATGAAATTTTCAGTCCTCCTTGAGTTCTCTTAACCAAGTTTAACTGCACAGGTAGCAGTCAGTTGTGTTGAGAGGATTGAACAGTGTCCAGCCAGGATCACAGACCTCTGTTAAGTCCTGAAAGAAAACCTTTTTGCTGTGATTAATGTCTATTTGTAAAAAAGCATTTATTATTTGAAAAGTTAACACTAATAAGTAAATGAAAAGTGGGTCAATGGTTATAAACTAGTAACCAGACAGTTATTGATCTGATTCCCAGCATTCTCAAACAGCAAGTATGAAGCTGTAAATAAGACACAAAGTAAATGTAAAATGCACACTTATTAAAAGTCTCTTGGTGTTCCCAAACTTTGGATCAAATTTATGAGTGTGGGTGGTGTAAATGACATGGGCTTATATTTAATACTTGAAACAAAAATCATCTGTCTTGTTAATGCTGTACTGCCTAATTATAAAAGCAGGGACTGTATAAGAGATTAAGGATTGATGAGAAGCAGAAACACAATTATAATGATATTGTATTGGTTTATCACATTCATTCATCTTCTGTATGCATTTTATCCTGCTCAGCCTATGGGAACACTGGGAAAAAGGCAGCAGTACACACTGGATTCACACATTCAGACCTAAGGAGCAATCAATTCACATACTGGCATTTGGGATTTGCATGGAAAGAGCAAAACTGATGGAAAGCTACATGGATTCTGGAGAACATGTGAAAGTCCTCACAGACAGTAACACATTGTCACCCTGCTTTAAAAGTATAATCTGTTCTCTTTAAACCAAGTACTAGTTGTTTATCAAAATGACACATTTTTATCTGTTAGCTACTGTCTGTACAGCACCTTATTTTTTTGTTTAGAAGTACTTGAAAGCTGTTGGTAGAGGATGATAGGAAAGCACACTGCGTGTCCTGGTGCAGCGAGTTGTTTGCTAGATGGACAGAATGATGGATAGGTCCTAACCCAGGGTCCTTTGGTGAGCTACGCATCATCAGCATGACGCTTTGATTGTGACTTATGGTGACTGATGTCAAGGACATTATCAGACACCAAGAGGATGGAGGCAGACACAGGAACAGGCAGAGAGAGATGGAATGGATGGAGAAAGTGGTTGAGTGAGAAATGTGTGGTCTGAACTGGTGCTTGTGTGCTACCATTACCATTGCTTGTGTGGGACCATTATCAACTGTAAACAACTGTTTTAAAGGTTCTATAGTTCATCACATATACACAGTGCAAATGTATATCTGAAACACCCTATTAGACAAAAGTACAGTGATCACAGGACTACAAAATTGATCTCTGCACCAAGCAGGTAGGAAGCTGTCAGCTTAATTGCAATTCATATCTCTCTTGTGTCTCTCTTTGCTAGTCACACTCACTCTCCTCAGGCCAGTGCTCACTTAGCCTCTAATGCTCTACTCTCATTTGCGCTAATCATCATTAAGCCTAATGCCATTAACTCTGTGCTAATTGAAAATAATACAAGTCCTTCATAATTGGGCCCAGTAGCAGACTCATACTCTGTGTCTGATCCAACACAAAAAAATCCAGCACACATATCAATATCACTGTAAGATGAAGTGTAGGGATTATTCAAGATTGCAAGCATTCATCAGAGCTGTAAGTTTAACAATGACTCAAACTCCTGCTTATCTTCCTCAGAAATCCACTGTCCCTCAAACACTGTGTCTGTGTAACACTTCTATTTTTAACAGCCACACTCTCCTCCTTACTCAGCTTATGTGTCAACTTCAAAGCTCCAAGCTCGCTGCCGCAGAGGAGAGTCTGCTGAATGCCTGTTACATATTCTCTTTCTATTTTTACAAACACATGGTCATTCAAAAAACAAACAAACAATCAAAATAACAAAATGATCAAATTGTCATTGTCACATTCACATTACACATGTGAGACAAACATCACTTTCGCCCATTATCTTTTAGGCAATCTGTTTTCTGTCGACTACAATAGACCAAATAGGGTGCTTTCTGTTGGTGAGATTCTTACATGAAAGCCGGAGTGGAGGAGAGGAGTAAATTAAAGTGACTGTATTTAATGTTGAAGTTATTTAACTTCTGCCAGATTAAACAAACCTTCCCTTCAACTCCTGCATCCAAACCTTTCCCCAAAGGTTTCTACTTGCAAAAACATGGCTACACAAGGTGGAATGGCACCAAGAAACACAAGCAACAAAATATAACTTAAGAAATCAATCATTCTTAAGACATTCAAGCATCTATATTAATTTGGTTCAACACAATAAAAAAAAAAACAGACATCAGTTACATAATAGCACTTCAATGTCCTCTATAGAATTTCAACCTTTTTTAAGGCAGCTGTTAAAACATGTATCTACTTATTTAACTTGTGAATTGTAAATTAAACTACAATAGTAACTCATTTAATTTGTGCATTAAATGCATTAAAAAAGCAAAAACACATCCTTGAATGTAAATAAAAGACAGCAATGAATTATTTTGGGCTTAGATTTCTTTTTGATGCAGTTATTGTGTAAATAAAGACAACTATGCTTAAATGAATCATCAGAACCTATTTCAGTCTTTCTAAACTCTATACCTGTAAGCAGCCATAGTATGTATAGTATGTATAAAGCTATAAAGCAAAGCCTGCAATAGTCTATACTGTCTGTGATGTTTTTTTTCCTCTGCATAAGATTTCAAGAAAAAAAGGAAGGGCAGTTTGGAATATACATGAAGATCTTGATGGAAACTTGTCAAGGACAACATATTTTGTCCCCACAAACAAAAACCTATTATGCATTAATTTTAATTTTTTGTGATAGATTTATTTTTAGGGGCATGGATAGCTTTACCCACATCTATTGTGCATTTCATTTAGAAATAGAAGGTTAATGTATATAGCATTAGTTCTTCCCATAAGCTTTGTTATCTTGCATTACAAATAATTTAATGTATTTATGAAGGAATCTTCCTATGACAAACTGTGATTAAAAAGACCCATGCAATAAAAAGGAGCCTCAAAATAAATAACAGCTATGGATTATACTGGACTCATAAGAGTGCATGTATGTGAAAGTGTCAGTTTGGTGTTTATGCTTGTTGAACAACATGCTAGTTATATAACCACAAGGCACTTCGGCAGTTCATTAAATCTTCAAGCTTGATGTTAACAGATAAATCATGCATATTAGGTAGTAGTATTTTAAACCATTAATAGTGGCAGTGCCTAATAAACTTTATGCATCTATCTCACTATGGACAGTGAAAAATTATATCAAATCTAGACGACCTGGATGATATCGAGACTGGATTTACCTGGATGTGATAAAATTGTCAATAGTGTTATTGCTCAAACAATTAAACTTCTTTGGCAGCAGAGAAAAGTAGAATTTCTATGCAGGTTTAAAATGAAATGTGCTGTTGCCATGGCAATACAGGCAATACTGACGATGTTGACCCTGTACAGACTAGGTTTAGCACATGGGCAGAATGCAGTATCTTACCTTTAATTTACATTTAAGGCCTACATAATGTAGGAAGCTCAACAGACCAATTGTCCATATAATAATATTGATACATAAAAATTCACAAAATCATTACATATTTCCTGCATGTATAGTATATCCTTAAAAGTACAGTCTGCTTAAATGATCTGCTCAAAACCTGCAATAGCCTATTATGTCTGTGATGGTTTTTTCCTCTGCATAAGGTGGCAAGAAAAAAAAGGAACTTTTATCAGTACTTGAATACATAGTTAACTGTAATGCTAATTTTTTAAAACATATCACTACTTTAAAACATTTATATATTTATAATTTTATATATTTATACTGTATATATTTATTTTTAACATTACAGGGAGAAAATAAAATTAACCCCAGAAAGACTATAAGCCAAGTAAAGGCAAAATATTTCATTTTCAAGACCCGTTAAAAATAAAGCAGATTCCTGCTAAAATTCTACAATTCAAATGTTTAATAAACAGGAATGTCTGAGACAAGGGAGTCAGATGATAATGCCTAGCCCGAAAATTGTGTGATCCGCAACCTGTGGAGATATCAGTATTTTACACTCAGCAAAAGTATTTACATGAATTAGCTGAGTGAGTTAATTGAGCTAGCCAGTATGGACACACACTTATAAATTGAATATGTTACTTGGATGCACATTATTTATTACAATAATGTTATAGATATAATGTTAAATATATCTACAGTAAGCACTACTAATGCCTGTAAATAATGCTCAGGATAATATATAAAGTTCAACTTTGCTGGATAGCTAAATATCTGCATAGAAACATGTATGAATTCACATAACTAGCTAGCTAACCTATTGACCTTATGCTACCTTACTTTATATACTGTTGATGTTTGATTTGAACATTGGGGTGAGTGAATTGTGAATGAACAAAATCAGCTTTGTTATATCTGCAGCGTTATTACATAATTTCCATCTGTTTATCTAGCTTTCTGTCCATCCATCCATCCATCCATCCATCCATCCATCCATCCATCCATCCATCCATCATCCATCTGTCTATTCTATCTATCTAGCATCCACATTTATGATAAAATGATTGTTTAATTAAAACAAATTACAAACAGTATAATTAATGCACACTGTAACTGTTTAAAACTTATACACATCATTTACTGTGAGTTTTTAACATCTGAAAACATTTGATGCAAGCATATCATTATAGTCAGCTATTTTCTGTACAGTATACAGTCGGGAAAAAAGTCTATTTACTCTGAATGAGTCGATTTCTTTCATCTATAAACCTACATGTGCTCTAAGTCAATCTTCAATAATCAAGCCCTATGTTGTGAGTCAGTGCGTGGGTGTTATCAACTTGAGGTGGGGGGTGGGGGGTGTGCTTTATTATCTTTTACCTGATTTACAATAACAAACTCACAGCTGATGTGGACGATGTGATGTAATGTGGAAATTACTTCTACACATTTTACTTGATCATGGAATAAATAATGGGGTGGGGCTAGTTCTGATTCACATATTTATGGAAAATAATTACATAAGTAATACACTTGGAGATATCTTGTCTTTTTTTAAATGTCTTGAGTTATATTTTGAACAATCCTAGACATACTTCAAAGGTACACATTGCATATCTGGAGAGGAAAGAGGTAGTTCTGTCTGTAAAGGAAGAACTCGGGCAGTCGTCCAACCTTAACCCACTTGAGCTGCACAGGGAGGAATTGGATCAAAAGTTTCGCGTGAGGTGTCTAATCAGTTGCACAAACCTGTGGGAAGTTGTAGAAAAGGCACTGCAGAACATCTGAGAAACAGCTGGAAATACCAACTTTGTATGAAAGAAGTGTGTGCAGCAATTATAGAAGTTAAAGGGAGAGTTTTTTGTGAAGGAAGTGTAATTTAAGTGTAGTCTGCAGTTATCGTTCCAATTATTTTTACATAATTGTTTCCTGACTGAATTTTAAAATCAGGGTCCACTTTCTTATCTGTCTTCAAAAATAATTTTATTCCTGTCTGAATAATGGCCAGTCAGCTTTTCATTTCTATGCTACTACATGCCACTGCTCTAATGAAGATTAAATGAGTAATAAATACATCAGATATGATGAAGCCTGCAATGTCTGACAGGGATGCATAAAAAACACACTGAGGAAGTAATGGCTTGCTGCAGCTGGATTTGGGCTTAGCAAAGCATGTCATAACTATCAGGGGCAGAAACAAAACGGAATATGATGATGATAGAGAGAGAGGAAGAGGGAGGGAGGGAGAGAGAGAGAGAGAGAGAGAGAGAGAGAGAGAGAGAGAGAGAGAGAGAGAGGATGGGATGAGGCAGATTTAGAAAAAATGGTAAGTATGTATACCTTCCTAGTTTCCAATCAGAGAAGCATTGATATGTCAGTGATAGACCATTTTATTGTGTGTGTGTGTGTGTGTGTGTGTGTGTGTGTGTGTGTGTGTGTGTATAAATGTGTTTGCATGTGGGTAGGTGGTGAAACGAGGTGTGAATCAGAAACGAGGTGTGAATGCTGAAAAGGATAAGCTTGCCACGAATCATTGCATCATTGCAAACATCATTGCAGTCGTGATCAGTGACTCTGTGGCAAAGTGATGTGATGTAACTGATCTCTTGCGCTGCTCTTTAATACAAATGTGAGCAGCTCTTGACAGACTCTTGCTTTTATTCTAATATTCCACTTTCCTCACTTCCCACTATCACACCCCTCTTTTCAAACAGGTGCCATGCCGAACCTGACTTCTCTCCAAGCTTCATTTCCTAATCCAATTATTTCAATCATGGCTTATTGTTTCTTAATGACTCAGGTAGCTCGGCTTTCAGACCAGATTTATTCTCCTCACATGTCACTGATTTTTACAGTCATGAAATAGATATATATGTGTGTATATAGAAAGAGATACAGTTATAAAAGTTTGTGCAACAGTGTATATTAGGGTGATAGACTGAGCAGAAACAATATGTTCCGTATGCAGTAAAAATCCGTTTAAAGTGCTCTGAAAAGTGCTGCATCAATGAGCATATGTGCTTTGTATTCAACACAAGAGTGAGTCATCAGTGCATTTGTCCTACTTTACTGTTGGACACACACACACACACGCTTTAAATCGCATGAAATTAGCAAAGGCTACTTTTATATATGTAGTTAATATGCATCAAGTATATGTGTGCACCCACTGGAGACCACTTGCAACAGCAGAGAATTAAAATGAATAAGATTTTCTCAATGTACTCTCACATGGACTCTTCTTCCAAGAACAATTTTATTTATATAATACTTTCTGTGAAATTACTGCATAGATATCGGGGTGGACAATTTGAACCCCACAGAGCAAAGAGAATACTGATTTAAGCTCTCTTGAGATTAAGTGGTACATAGCTGAGCTGCGACGTCTTTTTATAATGTTACACACCACTGGCTTCATTTAATACCAAAATCATGTCAGGCATATGTGGTGTAATTGAGTTGTACTCCCAGAGTTGTTCTGTTTAGTCATTTTTGAGTAAATACCTTAATTTTGTTACACAAATATTTTCACAACTGTTTTCTGTATTTTTTATTTTTTTTTGCTAAATGAATGGGACATTAAAAAAAAAAAGGAAACATTACCGTGAGACATATTAGAAAAACATGATGGTACTACTTGAAGAAACAGAAACAATTGTGACAGTCAAAGCACTCATCATTTTTATAGTGTTAACTCCCTCACGTGTACTTGTATGGTGAATGGTCCATGTAAGCTAAGCCTAAAAATAAGCGGATTTAAAACATTTTGTTATTTAACAGAGAAAATGCATACAGTCATTGATATGGTGAAGCATTCTAAGTAAGTAAGTAAGTAAGTAAGCAGAGTTCCTTTAACATTTATGGAAGACGATTCAGGTGTTATCGTGTTGTAACAGTCTTCAGGTAAGAGGATTTTGTGCTTTCTGGTTCCTTGGCAAGTATACAAGTCAGAATATATCTATATATACTGTATATATTAAAGAGAGAAAGAAAAAAGAATGACTGGTAAGAGATTGAGCTGCAAGAACTGTCTTATTTCATAGACATACCACATCGATAAACCAATTTAAAACCATCATTTTAATTTTTGAAAATTTGAATAATTTTCATTAAACCTGTTTAAATTAAAGTGATATTTATTAATAAATGACAACTTGCAATTTCAGGTAAAGCATTTTGGTATAAGGGAAATAAAACATTTTTCTTTGTAGATAAATCTAATAGAGTAAATTAACCTGTGCTTCGAATAGTCTAAACATGCTTTTCTACCTGCATACTTCTGTCCTCTACTTGGCCCTCAGTCCACTGGTTCATTCAGCGAGCCTTCAAACAGACAGCATATGAAGGCTCACTGGGAGTTTTATAAAATGGGCATCCTTCTTCAGTCATTTGAAGATTTCACTTCACAGCATGACTCAAAGTAGGCTATGTGGAGCTTTGACAGTTTCGCTGTGCAACCTGGATGGAAGGTTTCACAAAGGCAGGCTGATCAAAAAATTGTCACATATGTGACACCATGTAAATATTCCACTTTGCTCATTAATTTATAAGTTTGTATCCTGAAAAAAAAAAAAACTTACCTGGGCTTGTCAGCTTGGGAATAAAATGAGATCTGCTTTTGCTTGTGTAAGACTCCACCCTTAGATTCAACACTTCCACACAAACAGTGGCAGATGAAATTACAGATCATTTAATATTCTCAACATTTCTTCTGTTATCTCATGATGATGCTCACAAGGCCAGCTTAATTCTTACTATCATTAAGATAATAAAGACTAATAAGTTTTACAAGGTTTTTTTTTTTAACTTAATTGAGTCACTTTAAGTACAGCTAAAGCAATTCATTAAATACATTTACATAAGTAACACTTATATTAAAGCATATAAACCTGAATTGCAAAAGCCGTAACTTTTTTATTTGAGTGTGTCTGCATCATGCCTCATAGAAATTGCAGAAGAAATTCAATAAATTATATAAATATGTATCAATAAATAATAAGTATGTAGTACAGTTGAGCAGAAATTTCTTCTTTTAATACAAAGTAAGCAATTTTTTTAGAAAGCTTGTATTTGTTCCAAATACCTATCCACCTTTAGCATAAATGGGAATCATCTGAAATATTCATTTAACTTGGCACACACTTCCTGTTCTTTCAGATTCTACAAGTTTTTTGTCAATTAACTAGATACCATGGATGTGCAGCTTAAGTGCCATTTCCCTTAATTTCAGTCAGAAACTCTGCTTCTTGTGGCTGATAGCAGACCATTAGTAGGTATTCATTATCGTGCAAAATATTCCTTAAGCATTGCCTACGCTTTAGCACTTATCATCCAAATTATCCCATTATCCAGTACATCAAATTCATTTCCACTGCAGATATTTGCCACAATTGCATTTGACTACACCTCACAACACTTTCCGATCATGGTCCCAGAAGCAGGGAGAGTTTTTGTGTGCAGATGTGTAGATACATACAAGTATTACATGTGACCTTGTCAGGTTTTTCGGATTGAATGTATTCATGACTATGAATCAATTAACCATGATGCTCATCAGAGGTGCAGGTACTCCAGCATTACATCTACAGCATTTTTAAAAAAGATTTCTTTTGTCACTATAAGAATAATAATGCAACAGTGTTCACGAGTGTGCCTTAATCTTGCGTAGATGACCTTAATAGATATTTCAGCTATTCAGATGCTCTTTGAAGAAAAATCCAAATCGCTTGATCAATGACCCATAAAATATAGGTACATTAAACTCACGAAACACACAAAAAAGTATGAAATATTTGGAACGATAATCTTCTACACTGCTTATGTAAAACATGTGAATGCTTTATTTGGCCAGATCCTGAATTCCCACTGACCCCTCCGGTGTTCTGCATTTGAATGTCTCAACTATAAAAGTATGAAAAATACTGTGGAAGCTTACATGAGCATTGTGAACTTAATACCACCACATGTGATGCAGCACAGGGCTGGATATTAGTGTGACTGTAAAATATTGCTGAAATTCAGCTGTGGCCAGAGAAATTATGCAATTATGAGTCATGTTCGAGTTGGGATGTCTTGGGACATTCAAAAGATGTGCATGTGTTCTCACCTTTACATTTCTGTAATCCCGAAACTGTGCTATATACTGCCACATTGCTAATAAACTATTGCATTTATATATACTGTATATACTGACATACTGTATGTGTGTAGCAGAGAAGAAGATATGAGGCAGTACACTTCATGAGTGAAGTAAAGTGAAGTGAAGGGAAACTAATCCAATCACTACATGGCAACACTTTCTCATCTTCCAGCTTCTAGATGCATTTCTTTCTTTGAGAAGCCAAACATCTCTGTTATTAATACATAACACAAACCAGCGTGTGTGTGTGTGTGTGTGTGTGTTTGTGTTGTTTATGCATAGGTATGATGTCCAATCAGTAGAAGTGTTAAGCCTTCCAGATTCCAGTTAACACGCTGCATAATGTAGGTCAGAGGAGAAAAACTTTTTAAGGCGTAATTAATTAACCCTGTGAAAATAGACTGTGGGTATTAGCACTTATCATCCAATGTTATTTTACTTTAAATATTTAGTATTTGACTGCATTCAAACATTATTGATCCCTATAATTTTATACTGCCTCTGACACAATAAACATTTGTAGCTCTTCTATACAAATCAGTGTGTTTATATCGTATAGACCATGTGAGGAGCAAAGTGTGCTAAAAAAAAAAAAAAAAGCAAAGTCAAGGAAGCTTAATGTAACCAGTACAAGTTTTGGATAGTGGGAGGAAACCAGAGAATCAGGTGGATGTACAGTCAGTAACCTGAGCTCAGGATCAAACACTCTGATTGTGCTCTCAACCTACTGTTTCAACACAGAATGCATGATCCAGGAGGCAAGAGACAATAGCTCATAAATAACTGCTCTTAATTATTTAGTAATCTGCTCTGTTTTACAGTGCAAAGTACTGGATGATTATTCAGTTTTTTCCGGGAAAACGATTGTAAATATGAAAACAAAAACAAACAACAACAAAAAAAAAAAAACACAAGCAAAAAAACCCAAAACATTTCTGACAGCTTTGAGTTATATAAAAAACACATTACCATAAAAGAAAACAAATTAGTATAATAATAAGAGATTCTGGCAGATTTAAATTTCATATGAGTATTTCTATAAATATTAATATTTGAATATTATATTAAGGTCACTATAAACACTGGTCTGCAGTTTCAGAAACAATTGTTATTAAGGAGAAGCAAAAAATTTTTTGAATAAAAAATAATAGATTGCCAAACATTTGTTTACACTTGACCTGATCATCACCTCCATATGTAC